>NW_020955610.1:697450-733905 GCF_003031625.1 Empidonax traillii | reverse complement strand
TGACTAAACTATAATGCATTAGTCTGTATCTGAAACAGTGGTCTAGGCTATTTTTATGATGACTGATGCGAAAAAAACCACCACTTTTTGTGTGATTTATTTTAGCTAATTCAGATAACTATCTGAATTTGAGATGATTCGTATCTCAAAATTGCTTATTTTTTCTGCCAAAATTTGAGTCTAGACAAGTAGCTCTGATGTTGACATCTGCATTTAGAAATTTGAAGTTAGGTCAAGTAAGTCCTTTCCTTGGGTTTTAAGAGGATTGAAATCTATATACAAAAAACTGTAATGCACTGAATAACACAAGCATAAAGCAGATAGTAGTTAGCAGTAAGATACCCACAGCTGTCAGCTAGGTAGTACATTTCCTTTCCCTTCTGCAGATGTATAAATAATTAGAGTTTGCAACCAGGAGCTATCATAAGGCAGAGTAGCACTTTTTCAGTTCCTCCCCAAGCAAGCAACTCTTGTGAGTTCCATGGATCTTTCATCTGAACTGGGATCATGGAACTGTGCTCAGTGTTTTTGTTTCGCCATAGGGTTTTACCTTTGCCTGTAGTCAGTGACAAACTCAAAGGGATTTGCATCAATTATTTTATAGCACCATTCTAGTAAAAATAGAACAGATCCCAGAAACTCTCCATTCTGTTATTACTTCAAATATGAATGCTAAACTAAATTGGTATTGTTGAGGATTTAATTTTTAGGGTTTTTTTGGTTTTAATTTTTCCTATGATTTGGTGCATCTCCTTGAATATATGAGTCAAAATGTGTTTTATATTAGATGTCACTATATTTTCTTCCTATTCCAGAAATCTCATGAAAGTGAAAAATAGCCTCATGATGCTACAATAGAATGACACTTTAAAATAAAATATAATAATCTTTCAAGCATCATCAAACAGCAATTTTGATCTCTATTGCCATGAACTGCTCCTATGCAGCTTTAGCCAAGGAAAGAATGGATCTTTCTTTCCAGCTATGAATATGACTGACAGCGGCAAGAGGACACAAAGAGTCCAGTTTTACTCAGAATTACTTGACTAACTGGTATAAGTTAGCGTATAAAACAGACACTTTCTAATCTATGTGTAATGAATATTGATAGCAATTTCATAGGAGTATTAAATGGCAAGTATTGTAACTGCTCTGAAAGAAATAATGATTTAGCACAGAAATGGTATAAAGATTAGTGGTTAATAATGAACAAACAACCAAAGCAAAATCTCAGTTCTACTGAAGTTCATCAGAGTTTTGCCACAGACTTAAGCAGAGGAGTGGAGGGTTGTACCACATTTTTTGCCTTAGACATGCAAAATTAGTGTTTATGAAAAGATTCCAAAGTTTGTTCAAGTTGTAATTAATTGGACTTTCAAAAGAATTTGAAACATTTCTTTTCTTCTTAAAAGTATATCAAAAATAAGATATTTGTTATGGACCTGATATTTGCAGTAGTTTTGGCACCAGAACTGGCTACAGATGAAGTATGAGTCTGATTTCACTGTTCAGAAAAATAAAATATCTCTGTTGCTATGCTGAAAACCTATCAGGAGTATCACCGTGCCTTTTTAACTGAAAGAACGGATTCACATGGTTTCTCCTAACTCTTCCCATAATACAAGCAAGCTGTGGGACCAATATTGCACCATCATTAAGCTGTTCATATTAGTTTATTAGAAAAAAAAAAACAAAACAAAACAAAACATAACTTTTTCATATATCCTTTTGTGATGGATGAAAGATTTTAGGTTTTGCTACTTATATTTGGAAACTTTCATAGTCTTGAAAGTGAGTGTTTCTGTCTTCCGAAACCCCCTAAATTAATATTTGCCACTTCTAATTATTAGGTTACATAGCTGTTTTACAATTAATTGGAGAGTGGTCTATACTGTGTGAATAACACCAGTTATGGTAAGAAGAGGATTTAGACAGATCTAGAAATAAAAATATGCTGATAAATTCCTCCCTAAACCATGGAGAGATCTGCTAAAACTGAGACTTCCATAGACCAGCAGGTAATTAGTTAATCCATTAAACAATCATTAAAAAAAAAGTCCATCAGTTTTAACACACTGATTTCCACAGCAACATAACTAATAGCTTGTGTACCAAGTGTTACATATCTCCCAACAAAGAAAGTGGACTAGAGATGGAAAGCTACTCTAAATGATGAGAGAAGTCTGAAAAGATTTGTACAGTACTAGCTTTATATATCA
Source organism: Empidonax traillii (assembly GCF_003031625.1). Taxonomy (NCBI): domain Eukaryota; kingdom Metazoa; phylum Chordata; class Aves; order Passeriformes; family Tyrannidae; genus Empidonax; species Empidonax traillii. The sequence goes on along the minus strand of NW_020955610.1, from coordinate 731,686 downwards.
AGAAAGATATATAGACCATTCCCTCAGTGCTATCATGACAAATTCTGCACTCTAGGGACTTAGATATTTGGGTAGTTTATGACAATGGGTTGGTATGTGCTTGCTTATGGTAAGTGCTGGCATAAATGTAATTGAATCTCACAAAGTTTCACCATAGGTATGAGGTCTTATGCAGTCAGATGGAAAACCGAAAATTTGCAAAGGCTTCATTTCGGAAGTCAGTAGGGGAGAGAAAGAAATTACCTCAGGGGCTAAAAATGACCAATACCTGTACTGGCATGTATGTAAATACTCTGTGTATTAATGCTTTAAAGTATAAATAAAGCTGTCATCCTGATTCATTAAGTGAAGACTTTCAAAGTTTACATAGCATACTGAAATGTTACTTAGTTAAGAATAAATTTCATTTTACCATTCCTTGTCTGAAGGTAGAAGTTGTGCTTTATTTGTTTGTCCTAAATTGAGAATTATAGTAGAATTCATGTGTGATGTTACTCTTAAATCAGTGGAACTTCACTGAATTTGGATTTGTCCTTATAATTAAAAAAAAATGAGGCACATTAATAGAAACCCTCTAACTGAAGTCCAACTTCTATGTAAATAACTTTGTAGATAAGATGGGGTAAAAAGAGTTTTGGTGGTGTCTCCAGATAGCAAGATTCCAGCGTTTTACAGGAATTATACTAAAGTGAGTTTATAAGGGCAAAATGACATTGCAAGTTTAATACTTATGCCAAAGATGAGGCACATAACTATCCTTTTATTGATTAGTATGTGACCACAGAATTACTTATCATTAGGGTCCTGAGACTGAAGATGGACATAAATTCAAATGACTGGGGAAATTGTGTCTCAGGATGGGAAAAAAAAGTTACAAGTTAAAAAAGAAACAAAAATAGGGTCATTATTTGTTCTCTAGGGATTGATTAAGTGTGTCAAAGGCAGTCAGCCAGCAATCTCTCAGTCTCTTCACTTCAGTGGGAGGTAATGAAATTTAATTAGTGCGAAGAGACAGCCTTCACACTAAGGAAAGGAGTGGAGAGAAAACAGGAACATCAATGTGTGCAGAGAATAATGCTACAGTACATTGCAAACCCTACTAAAACTGAATTAATAGCCAAAGCTGTTTGGCCTCTGCTCTTTGTTGCAGGGCATTCTCATTTTAAATAAAACCCCCAAAAATGAGCTAAAGCTATATTTCTGTTATTAATGGTATGAGGCTTAGTTCTGCTAGGTCTGAAGACACAAGTACAACTCTGCTCCTTCACAATTATTATAAATCCTTCCTAGTGCAGGTTAAGCAGTACTCACATTTTTTTTTTCCTCCATTAGAAGCAGTAGTTAGGGTTTTGGGGTTATTTTCCCTTTTTTTTCCCCTCCTTTTTTCTTTTGGCTTTCCTATTTTATGGACTTATGTGCCCTGAAATTCAAATAAATAGGAGTTTGGATTAGCTGCATTTTTATGTGCTTGGATGCTATTGAGAACCCCCAGGCAAGGTTTGCTAAAATGTGCATTGCTAATGCATCTACAAACGTTCACAGGGCTGGACTGCAGCAGAAGTGCTGTAAGCCTATGCTCAAGTTCCTTGCAATGCTTGCTTTACTCAGGAGTGAGATTCTCATTAAAAAGAGTTCCTAGAATTGCTCTTTCCAAGCAAAATCTCGGAAGAGTAACCGAAACATTCCCGAGGGGGTAATGCATGCCAGCTGTCCAGTGAGTCCCTTAGTGACACCCAAAAATACCCAGTAGGGGGGGTATCCCTCCCACCCCAGCTCAGCCAAGAACACTCAGCCAGCTCAGCCAGCTCTGGATGGGTCAGAGGTCATAAAAATAGGAGTAGGTGTCATCTCCTAGGTAAACACATTGGGAACTGTCTCAGTCAGCTGGGATCCCATCTCAGTGCTCTCTCCAGGGAGCAGACCAGCCCTATTGCTGATCCCTGAGGGCAAGGGGAATGAATGGAGTCTGTGATTCTTCAAATGCATGAGCCTTCTGAAAAAACCAAATCTTAAAGTAATATGTGTGCACTGATGTTCTTTTCTTTCTTGTTCGTTCCTCACATAATCTACCAAGATCCTCCTCTATCTTCTGGAAATGCAGACACTGTATAGATTTGAGTGTATGGTGCCTTAGAAGCAAAGCAAATTTGTTATGAATGTCCCAGTGTGTTAGGTAAACATTAGGCTTTTTTTTTAATGCATAGAGTGAAAATAACCATCTTTCATTTCCTTCCTCTGCTCATTTGATACTCATGTTTTTAGGCAGGGCTTTGAACCCTTCTAAAGAATCTGTTAAGGAGACATAACCAAATAAAACTTCAGGGAGAAAACTTAATTCAGGAAAATAACAGGGAGTACAAATTTTACTTACTATGTCCAAAATAGCATTTTGATAAAACCATCTTTCTGATTGCATGTAAGCTAAAGCAATTTGTGGTGTAGGGAAATATTATTTTACCTCTATGAACAAATTTAAAGGAAGCAGGAACAATGTTTCTGTTGATGAGGTTATAAGTGTCTATCTAGGTCCACACAAAGTCAAAAACCTTCTAGCTGTCCACTGGAAAAAAAATCCTACCCAGGAACAAACCACAGGCAGATAAACTCCAATTTGTCTCTTGCTAAAGGCAGGCTTCATTTTGCATGCATTTGAGGATCAAAGTTCAAAATTCTGTCAACCATTGCAAATGACTACAAAAAAGTTCCTATTAGTTGTTTTTTTTTCTATTCTCTACTCCTTTGCATCCTAAGTCTTTCAAAATCACCAGCTTTAGTTTTGTTGTTAGTGCACAATAAGACATAGAAAATATGATTTCTTTCTCTTTAGGGAGCACTTAGATTTGCCAGCGTCTCTCAGTATATATCTAAAATTTCTTACTTTTTTGTAAAATCAGCTCATGTTGGCATCTTATTGAAATCCCTTATCTGGTTACTTACATGCAACAGAATTATTCAAAGCAACCCAGCCATTGATTAACGCTACTAATTTCTCCGGAGGAAAAAAAAAATAAAAAAAGGCAAGTGAAATTGAATAAAGAATAAAAGGGTAGAAGGTTCAAGCCCATCAAAAAATCAGAGTAAAGACTGAGGGCTATCAGAGCTGCAAGGAATATGTGAGATAAGCTAAACAGAGGAAATGTGTAATTTGGATTCTGCTGAATTTTCACATCTCCACTAAGTACTACATTATATACTTCTGTCTTGGGCCTAATGAACCTCCAGGTGCTAGCAAGGCTTTCTCAGAGTCTAATAGAATCAAGCAGTGTTAGAAAAAAGAAAAACTTCAAACTGCAATAACAAGGCAAGATTTCAGAAATATGTGACAGCTGACATACCGGAAAGGGAATGAAGGTGGAAAATGTAAGTTAATTGTTCCTCAAAGAAAGAAATTTCAGTTTAAAAAAACCTTTTATTTAGTGTTATACAGCTTGATCTTGAAATGAACTTAATATTTCATATTTCCCCAAAAATACTCAAGGATGTTTCAATTCTGATATCTCCAGAGTATATGAACTGAGTTGCAAAACATGATTATAAATGTAAGACAAAATACATAATCTAGGATTGTTACCTCAACCTTAAAAATACTGGTAGAGAGAAAGAGGAAGGAAATAAGGTTTTTAATTTAAAATAAATAACTAATGCTTTTTGGTATGGTTTAGAGACTCAGATATGCTATGTATAGATAGACCATTTCTTACTTCAGTCCTTGCACAGATGCTTTCTACAGGGGGACCACTTCAGATGATAAAGCCCTTAGACGTCTCACCCAGTAGCGTCCTATGCTGTAAGGCTGAATATATGTTTGCACTGCATAACACTTCAGACATGTCAGGAAGAATCAGTGTTTGAGAACAAACCAAGATAAGATGCTCCAATGCACACTGTTCACCCTTTGGAGCAAGCATGTGGGTATAGATAGCTCATTATATTGCTCTATGTGCAGCTGAGAAGTACTCTGATATTCCAGTGAGGGATGTGACATAAAAACAAAACCAGAATTCTACTAAAATGTACCTAGAAGTATTACCAATATTATAAACATTCCTTCAGATTCCACAATGAGAGAAAGTCAATAGAATGATTCTAAATCACCATTTTAAAAAGTTTATATGAATATTTGCATGATACATGGTTTTCAAAATGATCCATGATTTAAAATAACAATATTAGAAGGAGAACTCATACACAATAATACAACCAATTTGGATGTAAGTCTATAAAAGTTTCATGCTAACTTTAGACAGGATAGTGGAAACCTATCAGGAATGCTTCATTGTTAATGAGAGGTTTCCTCTTCTGTTCTTTTTTTTTGGTTTGTTTGTTTGTTTGGTTTATTTAATGGTAGAGATTTTAGAGATTTTATGCTAGTATAAGAAAAGTTTGAATAAAATGTAGTCTATCCTCAGATGACGCTCTGTATAGAAACAGAATTAGAAACTTCTGTTTAATGTACATTTTAAACTTTATGAATAGTCATGTCAAAATATTGCCTACACACTTTTACATACTAACTTACTCAGGACCGTAGAAGCCTATCAGAAATATTTCACTGTCAATGAAGAAAGGTTTTGTCTTTCTTTTTTAATTTTTTTTTCTTTTTAACTAGTAGAGATTTTATGACAGAATATTTCTAATTTTAGTTCTATACACTTTAACCTAAAGCTGCAGTATTAGCAACTGCTCATTTACATTTTTTCCCATCTCTCTATGGTGTTTTCAGTAAAACTTCAGAGTAGCATACTCAATAAAAGAATTTTTGTGAACTTTAATATTCTAGTTTATATATAGATCCTCAGCTCATGCAGCTGAGCAGAGCTCCACTGATTTCAGTTGTGTTATGCTCGCACTGACTGATAAGCCTCTGTGGCAAGAAGTCCTCTGCAGCTGACACTCTGCAGGATGGTGTATAAAACTGGTAATGCTTTTGTTTGGGTTTTATAGGCCTTTTCTTGTAGAGTTGTGTTGGTTGTACCTGGAAAACAGATGTTCACTTAGTTTCCGTGCTTCATAGCATTGGAAAAACAAGGTGAAATTGAATTTAATTTTCTTGCTGGACTGTAGTGAAGCTGATATTCACTTAAGGAAGTAATTTCGTTTCAAGGTATGGTCTTCCAGTGGAAGGTGAAAGAAGGTGAAAGCAAACACAGCAAACAGAGGATGCAGAAGACATCCGATTCAAAAATGTCTCAAAATTATAGACATCTAGGCCACTGAAGTTCATTTCAATAGATGTTCACGTGGATATACCTGTACCGAGTTTAATAGCTAAATCAAATTTTCTGGAGAGCTTTCCTGTTAGATTGCCTTCTGAGTGCAGTTGGCAATGGTGAGATAATGTTAATGAGAAGGAAGTGATTAGTACCGTTAACTAACAGGTGGATTCCACACTGATAAGGGTCCAACTCCATTTGGAGTGGCTAGAAATCTCTTGGAGGAAGAGTGAGGATTTTACAAGGAAAGAAGAGTGCCTGTTTGCCCTACTGCACTCTTATATACCAGCTAGAACATGCTGGAGCAATGGGATTTGAAGTGAGTATTGAACAGAAAAGTGAGAACTAGTAATTTCAGATCAATTATGCAGGCCTGATGGTGTTTCCTTTGCAAGGACATCTACATAGTTGTTATGCTTGCAAAAAACCAGATTTGAAAATAGAGGTGGAAAAGAGTTTATGTTAATTTTGTAGTATTGAGGGAACTGAGTTTTCTCCATAGACTTTCTCTATAAGAGCTGTAGTGCCTGGAGTGTTCACAGTATTAATAGTTTGACAGATTCTGCCTGCACTGTCAGGAATTAGATAATCATAATTGCACTGTAAATACTAACAAGGTAAACTTTCTGGCAGGGGCAGCTTAGAAAAATGGCCATCAGGCCTTAAACTGAAAGATTCCTGTTTTGTTTCTATTTGTAATTTTCTTCCTGCACATCTCATATGTGGATCAGTGTAGTGTCCAGTGTTCTGCTGAATATCGTAAAAAAGGCCAGAAAGACTTGGGATTTCACAGTGGATTTTAAGTTTCTCAGACACACCTGGGTTGAGGAGATCTGTGACAAGGAAAGTCAGTAAAACACTACAAAAGTGGCTTTTTTTAGAGGCTGAAGATTATTACATTCTATGTAAATACAACAATTAGAATAATAAATTCTTCAATATTCATCATTATTTCTGAGTAGAAATGGACAATGTACTCAAATTAAAGTAGCAATTTACTCTTAGGCAACCAAGGAAGACAGCAATTACAGCAAGTTATTAAGTCTTAGATGAGACTGTAGTGAAGAAGGGCAAATGAGTCAAAATCAGTTGAACCAATGAATGAAGGAAAAGTGAAAAAGTTTCCTGTCACAATCTCATTATGCTACAAAAAGAAAGACTTGTCTGATAGAAAAAAAGAAAAAAAAAAGGCAAACTCTTTAATATGTTCTTTGAACACAGAGTTGATTAATGTTTTTACTTGTTTTACTTTCACTTTTTCTTAATTTCAGTCTGAGTTGATCTGAAATGTCATGCTTGTCCTATCCTTGCTCCTACCTACCTTTGTGCATCTTCAGCTGTTAATCAAATAAATAAGATTCCTTTGCTGTCCATCTTTCTGTTCCTTTACTCTTCATTTCACTGTCCATGGTTACTTCTTGGCTTGAAATGCAGTAGCATGCAATTTGCATAGCAAACAGTTCAGTCTAAGTAATAATACATTTCAGAGTATCAATCAGGGATTGTGGGCTGTTTCTTTATATCACTTTTAGAGAAACCACATAAAACTATTGATAGCATATGAAACCAGTTCACCAATCTTGATTTTGCCTGTGTCTGCAAAATAAAACAAAGAAGTTGAAACTAGAGAATAGGAAAAATGATCCAGCTGTAATATAACGTCTTTCCATACTAAGCAACATCATCTAGGTAGGTAGATAATTTGCTAATGTTCAGAAGTAGTGATGAATTTTAGGCACTGGTTCCAACAGTTTTTATTTTTCATAGTTGTATTTCTTTTATATTCCTGTTTGGAATGTTTGTGTTTCTATATACTGAAATTTCTCTGCAGAACACACACAGTTTTTTACCATCCGAAGAAGAAAGAAGTTCAATATCAGAAATTAAATCAGTATTGGAAATGCATATGGTTACTTCACAGTAAAATTCCTTAGCAGTTCATTTCCCCAAACCCTGGAGGACTGAAATAGAGAACTAAATATTCAGTTAATTTATAAATATGAATTTATTGAGGATATGAAATATCAAATTATTGGAGAAATAGGATATTACTCTGAACCCTACTAATCACATAAATTTCTAGATCTAATAACTCTTTGAAAGGGTGACATATGTGACCATTGTTTACAGTGTTGTGCAAAAAAATTACTATCTCATTATGCCTCTATCTGCTTGGTACATCTGCCTGGTTTTATCCATGTAGTAAATTATTTGGGACAGGGAGCTTTACTTTGTCGTGTGTTTTCACATGATGAAGCTTTGTAACTGGAAACCTCAACCTTTAAATTCTACAATAACACAAACAGAAATAGCAATGCCATAGAAACTATGATTCTCACTGATATAGAAAATAGAACAACATATCTCCTTGATTGGGAAATAAAAGAGGAATCTCCAAACAGCTTTTATGGATATGAACTTCTTTTTAAATCCCCTTTATGGTAATATGTGTCATTATTTATTTTTTTTTAAATTACGTGTATTTCTGCACTGCATGTTTAAATCATTCCTTTTACTGGGAGTTCATAAAGATGGAAATAGATGCTATTGTGTTTCATGTGGTGCTCTTAAAGATTAGCAAGTGTGCTCCCACTGAATCTTTGAAGCTTATTTATGTATTCACCTGAACAGTGGACATATGGTTCACTTTTTGACATAGGTAGTATATGCCAAAGTGAATTTGATAGCTCAGCAGTCACAGAATCTTTAAGCTAGACTGTATGCTCTTAACTGACATTAGGACATGACTTCTCAAAACAAAACCTTCAAAAATAATTTGCAATGCCACCTGAGCTATCCGAAGAATAAAGCCTAGAATATAAATAAATAAAGAGAACAAATATCAGAGCTATGAGAACCATGCAGCCAGGAACAAGCTCCTTAAAATTAAATGCAAGCTTCCATTAATAGTTAAGTTTTTAATATTTTGAGTAAGTCCTTGAAAGCTATCTTTATATTTGCAAGCTAGGAAAAGCTTTGTGAGCAGAAAATCTCAGAAATATTCCATAACAGTTTATCAAAAAGAGGAAGTTTTGGTTATGTTCAGACAAAACTGATAAAACACTGTCTTAATTCATGCAAAAGTTCAATTAAACTAATGCTTGTAAAGTGCTTGGGAGGTGAAAGCAACTGCTGCATGATGCTATCATGCTAACGATGCCGCCAGCGAATTCTCTTGCACAGCACTTTTTCAGGACAGAATAAAAATAGGCAAGAAAAGCGGAGGTAACCCCCTTTGAGGACCAGTAAGCAAGGCAGGGATTCACAGCCAGGTCTGCTATTAGAGGCTCTTGTGCCCCCTGTAACAAGTCTCCCAAAGCTCTGACTTTGCCCTTTGGGAGCCTGTATGCATTTGTGGGCAGCAGAAACACAGCATAAATGCTACCCAGGATCATACCATAGCTGTTATGCAAAAATGCAGCCCTCAGTTCAGTTTCACAGTATGTTTAGCCCAGACAAAAGCCCAGGTGTAGGACCTAGCTGCATTCAAACTGTTAAACTCTTGAAACTGCCCCTGATGATGTGGTGGGGATGAAGGCAGACCAGCTCACCTGATGAAGTTGCAGGGTGGAAGCAGGCCATATTCAAATAGCAAATGTCAAAGGTGCTGCTTACTTCCCTCTTTTTATCTGCTACACCTCTGTGGGCACTACCCCCTGGGATGAGGGAAGGCTCTGCCTGAAAGCACAGGGGAGAAGCCTGTGTCTCATGAGCAGTATAAAACCAATATTAGAGCGTTTACCATTGCACAATGCTATATGATATAGGCATGTTTTCTATTTTTTGTTTTTGATGTTTTAGTGTCACTTGCAAGAGTAAATTTATCTCTTCTTGTATATGAGGGAGGCATTTTTAATACATCTGCCTTCTACTCCTAGATTATCACGATGATGTTCTTCATCACAACTTTGCCTAAAACTGATGATCTAAAAAATACTAGCCTATCTTGCATACATGTCTAATAATGTATCAATCCATAGATGGCACCTAACTCCTCTTCCCCCCTAATTCTCAAATAGAATGAGAAACACTGGAAGGGAAAGTCAATGTGCCGTGGTTGGCATACTACCTGTAATGCAGAAAATGACTGCTGTCAGTTTATTTTCTCTAATAGACTACAGATATCTAATACTCAACCAAAAGCGTGTCAATGAGGTTTTGTGCCTTTTATTTCTCTAAAGAAGTAAAAGTCTTCTGTAAAAGAAGAGGAGGAACAGATCCTGGAGGGTGTGGATTCACATGCATTATGCCCTATAGCTCCATGAAAAAATTACTAAGAATGGTTGGTATAATTCAAATTTATTATGGTATTTTTTCTGTCCATTAAAAACATTGAGAAACCAATGCAAAACTAATAGAGTCTATGTCATGGAATTATTTATTAGGTCACTTACAGTAGTAAACTCAGCTAAAGTGTCAATTTAATGATTGGGGAGAGTGGTTTTGTTATTTCTACCTTTATGACCATTAGCAGCTACAGTGTTGTCATTACTTCCAGGTGCAATTATAATCTTACCTCTGAATTACTAATTAATTACTAATCTTTAGAAGAACTGAGACAAAATTAGTGTGATCTTCACTGGTACCTCTCAGGGGGTCCATTGAGTCTGCTGAGAAGGCATCACTTGACTCATAATACTGAACTACCTGTAAACTGAAATTACCGTGCATGAGTCATGAGCAATTTTTTTTGTGTCAGGAATACTATATAATTAGAAGAAGATTTTCATCATCTAGAGTATGTTGTTCTGAATGACTGATTCTGCTGTAATAACTCTATCTGGACTTCTGCAAAGCATCTGACACTGTTCATCTGACATAAAATCATGGAATCATTAGGGTTGGAAAAGACCTTTAAGATCCTCAAGTCCAACCACCAACCCAGAACCACCACCACGTTCAGCACTAAACCATATCCTCGGGTATAACATCAACAAAGTTTTTTAAGAGTTTCAGGGCTCTTGACAGGCTTGAGATGTGGGCCTGTGAGAAACACTTAATGTTCAACAGTGCCAGGTGTAAGGTCCCTGCATCTATGTTGAGGTAATCCCAAGCACAAATACAGGCTTGGAGGAAAATGGGTTAGAACAGCCCTGTGGAGAAGGACTTGAGAATCTGGACAAGAATTTGGGACAAGAAGCTCACCATCACCAGACAACATGCACTTGCAGCCCAGAAACCCAACTGCATCCTCTGCTGCATCAAAAGAAGTGTGACCAGCAGGTCAAGGGAGGTGATTCTCCCCCTCTACTCTGCTCTTGCAGGTCCCCACCTGCAGTATCATGTTCAGTTCTTGGGTCCCCAACATATGAAGGACATGGATCTGCTGGAGTGAGTCCAAAGGAGGGTCATGATAATGATTAGAGGTCTGGAACACGTACCCTGCGAAGATAAGTTGAGGGAGTTGGGGTTGTTCAGCCTGGAGAAGAGAACGCTCTGGGGAAATTTTACAGTAGCCTTCTGGTACTTAAAGGGAGCCCAAAAGAGAGCTGGAGAGGACAAGGGATTGGATATTAGAAATAAATTCTTTGCTATGGGGGTAGTGAGATACTGGAGCAGTTTGCCCAGAGAAGCTGTGGATGCCTCACCCCTAGAGGTATCCAACTCCAGGCTGAATGGGGCTTTGGTGGTCTAGCAGAAGGTGTCCCTGCCTATGGCAGGGGTATTGGAACTAGGTGATCTCCAAGGTTCCTTTCAAACAAAATTATTCTATAATTCTGTGATTCCAAAGTATTACTGTGTTTAATTAATCCATCTAATACTTCCATCACATTTCAAGTCACTTTTCTTGAACTACTAGCAATAGCATTGTATATGAAAATAATTACGATTTCACAGAAAAAAATAACTGTAGCTTCCCATAATGTGAAAGAATGACTCACCTGACTTCTGATTCTAGTGTATACTTGAAATATAGGTTTGATATGATATTAGTATTTCTGGTATAACAGCAGAAAGTGAAGATACTTTTAAAACATGATATTTTAAGGCTGTTACCTGCTCCTTTGAGATCAAATTTCATGACAACTGAAGTTAAAATAGTTGATAAATTTTCCTGTGTGTAACTATGGTGCAATAAAATAGAATGTGTAAGAGTTAATATTTCTAAATAAAACAGAGATAAAAGTGTGTTAAAGAAGGTTTTCTTTGGTAATTTTTTAATCTATTTTTTGAAAACTTTCTAGAAAAAAAATGAAATTTTGTTTTCTCAGTGCTTCTGCAATAATGTTTCAGGCGCTGCATATGAATAATAGTTTTTATTTTATATGTAAGAATTAGTTAACTAACAATATAAACACAACCTATTTAAATAGATCTTTTATTAAATAAACTTCATGCCTAGAGGGGACTTTATTAATAAAATAGGATAACTACAAAGTACTGATTTTATTTAATGAAAGCTCAGTTTCCATTAAATACCAGAATCCACACAGTTCTTTGATATTTATACAAATTATGCCAAGGCATATGGTGGCTAAATCTTCCCAGATGTGCTTTATTATTGGCTTCTAATGTAAGATTCTTTATTTAGGAAGACATGTGGGAATGTGTTTATTCATTCTGCACAGGACAAAAGGGAATTTATGAATTAAATGAACATGTACTTCAGTTTGGATCAGTCTATTGTGAAGAACCCACTACTTCTAGTAAGGGGTTCAAACTGGAAATGTGTGACATAGTAAAAGGACGTTATGACCCAAGGCATAAGACAGCCCCAAATCTGTAAATTGTGTTCTTCAGCACAGAGTTTGATTTTGGGTCTTTTTCAAAAGGATAAGTTCACACAATACTAATAGATTTGTGATTGCACCTGCTCAGGATTTGAAGACACTTGCAAGCCTCAGACCTAGTACTCCAGGTCTTCTATGTCCCCTCAGCTATGGCACTGCAAGGGCAACCTTCTCCTTCCATGCTGTATCTGGACCAAGAAAGGTAAACTTCACGAAACTGAAGACAGAGCAAGGAAGATGAAGAAAAACTACAGAAGACACATAAAAGCAGCTGGAAATCTTTGATTTTACCTCCTGTGCCTAGGAAAATTGGTATTTTAGACATTATTTTTAGCATAAATGCACAAATATTATGTATTAAAACATTGGTTTTAACAGTACAATTGATACAATATTTCACTGTCATTATAGAAGGGGCCTCAGTACTGCTTTGGATTAATCCTTTTCTAGAACATTTCTAAGTCAGAAAAAATTCTCCACTAGTACCCTGAGAATAGAGATTTACTGTGCGTTTGCAACTAGGTCAGCATTATTTGTATGTAATTGTTCTTTTTGACTAGTTTAAATTCCCTTGACTGAGACACTATAGGAAAAGGAAAACAAAATTCGGATGACATTAGCAAAGTTTTCTATTATTTTTGAAATAAAAAGCAATATATAATCCCTAGTAGTTTACTCTAGCCAAAGGTGTATCAGGCTCCTGTCTGTGACCGAAGATGAGCAGAGAATGCACCTTATGGAAGTGCTTAGTCTGCAGCACTGCACCCCTGGAGAGCATTAGTCCTGTTAATGTCATATTCCCTCCATCCACACACACACATACAGGCACAGACAGACCCATATATCCTTCCTGCAATTTGCTCCCATTAATTCTCTTTTTGAAATCCTTACTCAGTATTTGGACCTTAGTACAACTAAGTACAACATTCTTTTTCCCATCACTGGAATGGATCAGATGAAGCTTTTTTTCTCTGAAAGCTTTTTGCTGGGTAGTTCATTTAACTGTGCTGCTGAAAGAGCTGACTGGGTGCCTTCAAATACTAAGAAAAAGAGACTTGGAGTGCAAGGAGAAAAGGGAGGACCCCAGATGGGGACAGCGCCAGAGAACACTGAGTCCTCTTTGAGGTCAAGACTTCACGTTGAGAAACTTTTAAACAAAACAACAAAAAGACCACAACCAACCAACCAAACCCTCCCCCCCAAACCAAAAAACAAATCCAAGCCCAAAAATCAAACCTCAGCTAAAGATCAGGCACAAGGAGACTGACAGGACAAACCTATGACCATTAAAATGTGAGGACAAAGAAGTCTGAAACTCACATATCTTTAAATTCATAAACCAATTCTAGGGACACCTATTTGGATTATGCTTTTCCCATGGAATGCAAATTTCCTAAAACTTTTCTGCATGGAAATCTGGTAAATCTGCAACACCCTAGTCACAGAAAGTAGACTTTTTCTTCTTCTAAATTTTAATATACTGGCTAACTGGATTTGTAAACGTATTTGTATATCTAACACTGCTAGTCTGGGGTGCCTAAGCATATGTACAACATATATAGCAAACGATAAAGCAGAAAGAAAACCAGAAGAAAAATATGTCAGTAACTGCACCTTCAAATAATATGAATAACTAAAAATTTAAACAGAAATTAAACCATAAAAACATTTTTAATTTTTTTTTTTTAATTCACAATGTATTTTCATGTGTAACACAGAGAAACATATTACAGTACTGATAATGACTGTGGTTGCACCATGACAATGAGAAGGAATTCCAGTTTAAGTTGCCATAGGTACTTAGATTAACCTATCAATGCAGCATTCTCTTCTGCACTGACAGTAGCTTTATATGATCATATAATTCTTGCTATGAGTAAAGCGCGTTTAATCAACAAGCCCAATATAAAATGCTAGAGTTGTTCTTGTTCAATCATAATTGAAGAGCAGTAAAGAAGCATATTAGTGTTTCTTTCAGTGCCCATTTCCAATCCAGTTGCCCTAAGCCTTTCTGCCAGGGTTGTCTTTCCACTTCTCTAATGATACTAGCTGTTTCATATAGCTTCCCTTCAACCCAATTGTGACTATATTACTAGTTGTGTACTGCAAGCAGCAGACATTTTTATTCATCTTTTCACAGTCAGACTCAAAAAGCAGTGCTCTTCAATAGCATTTTTCTTTCATCTTTAAAAACTAAGTGAGCAGTATCAATTTTCACCAGTGGTTTATATGGATCAAAGAGCCAAAAAAAAAAAAAAATTCCAACAAAGAGTATGGTGAAAAAAAGAAGCAACCTCATCTACTCAGAAATGACTGATCCATGTGCTGAAGGAATCCCTGAAGTCTGAAAATACAGCTGAGGTTCAGATCTTTAATTAGTACTATGGAGTCAGAGTGCCCTACTGTTCATGGCTGAGGAGAAGGGAACTGAAACTAAATCTTTCTGTTACTTTCTGGGGAAGCTAAGGCTTTAGGATGTTCCCTCTCTGTCACTTACTGCTCTTCTAAGGCAGGCACAGTAGGATTTTTCAGCCTGCCAGTCAAATCCACTGCAAAATGATAAATTGTGTTCTCCGTGTTCAAGTGGAGAACCCACTGTACTTCAGCATTATCCTTTTCTTATTGAGCCTGGGGTTGGTAATCTTGCCAAAGCCCTGGGAGAATGGAACAGACTTTGCCACATTGCTGAGGCTGGATGTAATACTGCTTAAATCAAAGAACTTGTACATGTAAAGGAGCTGTATTAAGGATATACAAGCTGCCTTCATTAGGACTGCTTCTAAATTTTGAGAATTTGCCTTTGCAACTCCAAATTTTTATCCTTTAGTTTGTATTTATGTGTTCTGGGCCAACCACATATTCCAGCGTTTCATTCCTAATAAAACCATACCTCTACTTTCAGGAGGAGGCCACTCCCCAGGCATGCCTTTCTCAGGGCAGTGGTGCTCAGCACGCACTGGCTGCATGCTAAGAGGCTTGTCTGTGCCACATGGAGTTGAATCCCCCACAGACCAAGGCAGGCAAACTCAGCTCTTGCCAAAAATGTGTGTAGGAAAGTGCTGCTGCTCCTACTGCTCTGTCCAAGCTGGGAACTTTTCGATCTGCAGGGGCTACCATCTGAGAACAGTGAGCATCTGTCCAGGAGAAGTGGTTTCTGACAGAGACCACATCCCTGGTTCACCTTCTCTCCTTCCCCAGTTCCCTCACTCTCCTCACAAGATGTTCTAGACACCTAACCATCCTTCTGGCCCTCTGCTAGACCCTCTCCAGTAGCTCCTTGTCTTTCTTGTGCTGAGGAGATCACAAGTGGACACAGCACTCTACATGCAGCATCAGTAACGTCAAACAGAGGGGCAGGATCACCTCCATTCACCTGCTGGCCACTCTTTTTCCTAGGCATCCCAGGATAGCACTGGTCCTCCTTGCCTCAATAGAACACTGCTGGCTCATGATCAATTTGTCAGACACCAAAACTCCCAGGTCCTTCTCATCTCTAGTAGGTCAATCCCAACCTATACTGGTCCCTGGGGTTATTCCTTCCCAAGTGCAAGACCCTAAACCTGCCCTTGTTGAACCTCACTCGGTTTCTCCAGTTTCATTTTGGTTTGCATTTGTTTTGTTGCTATTGTTTTGTATTGGTTTTTTTTTTGTTTATTGTTCCATGGTTTGTTATGTTGTTTTTGTGTTTTCATTCATTATGGGTAGAATGATGGGGTTTTTTACCTTAAATATATTCTCATAAGCAGAAACTTTGTTTTGGCTGAAATACTTAAAAAAGAAAATATAACCAATACACAGACTAGGACAGATATCAGGGATGGAAATTTCAGCCTAAAATTTTAATTTGTATGAAGTTTTGAGCAACATAAAAGAGAACCATAAGAACTGGAAAGTGTCAGTCAGCTCCTGTAATAGATGCCATCGCCTGTGTCTTCAGTGTTTAGATCAGGGCATGCAGGATTGAAGGCAATACTTCAGAGTGCACCTCAAAGGTAATGTAGAGGTCCCAAAAATGGAACATCAAGCAAATGTCAAAAAGGGTCTGTTCTTTCTTGCAGCTAAAGGACTCAGCTGAATCAGTGTATTTTTTTCACACAGTTTTCAGACACTGACTGGACTTAGGAAGATGGAGCAAAGAAGGGAGGTTGATGGTGTAGCTGGGGTCAGTGGCTGCTGGAGTGGTCTTGTTCTGACCAGAGCTCTCACAAGCCAGTGGTCACTGAAATTCAACCTTTATTTTTCATTTGTAAAAAGCAAACAAGCAGGAATGTCTTCTTTACCTCTGTTCCTGATCTAACGTCTGGAACAAAAAGACCAAACCAAATGTTACTGTCAGTGCTGGGTACAAAAAAGTAAAGGTGAGAACAGCAGTGTGAGGCATCAAAAAAGGAGACTTTGCCCCATGCTCCCCATTCCAGCTGGGCTTCTGAGGGCTGACTGTTCCTTGGGGCTCCAGGGGCTGTTTCTGAAGCTGTAAACACCGTCTTAAGCACAAAGTATTAGTAAGAGACTGAAAACGTTTTGAGTTTTGGTTCTGAAAATTAGCTTTGAATCTTATCCCTTTCAAATTAAGCTTTATATGTTAAGAAAGAAATCTTTTCAAGCTTCAGTATTTTAGCTTTTCAAATTACTGAAGAGCATTCAAGCTTATTTTTTCTTTTACTTTTGCTGTTCATAAGGACTGTTTTGGTCTGAGATTTTGAAGAATTTTGAAAGTAGAAATCATGTAAAAATATTAAAACACTAACAAAAAAGGTATTATTTTTCATAGACCATCAATGTTCTCTTTTATATTATCCTGCTCTTAACAAATTGAAAGCATGGAATGAAATTTTGATCTGCCTTTTCTTAGAGTAGGAAAGCTTCATCCTTTCTATTTTCACCTTGGAAGAAGAACCTTCAAAAGGATCCAGTAGTTCTATTCTTTAAATTGAAAAGAAGTAATAACAAAAAAATTTCGTAAGAATGTTCAGCAAGAGAAATTCCATCAAGCAGTTACTATTTTCAAACCATCAAAATTATTAAGTCAATAAAAAAGAAGAAAATAATATTTTGTATATCTTTAAGTTCTGAAAACATTATAGGATAATTTTACTGAAGTTAGAAATCTCTAATCAAAGTCTTTGGGAAAATCCTCACAAATAAAACCAACTTTTTTTTTTTTTTCCAAGTGACTACTGGTGTTACAATGATAGAGTATTCTAAAATCAGTGAAAGTCCAGTTGTAAATATCTCTACAGTGAGATCATGAATGTGTCACAACCAGCATAACTTTTTAACAACTGATAACCCCAAAAAAGCTGTTTTTAAATGAAGTTTTGCCTCTAAAAGAATTCTGTATATATTTTAGATACTAGAGATTATCTGAAATAAGTTGGTGGAAGCCTTAACCAAGGAGGTAAAGTTATATGTCCACAATATCTCTATTTTTATTTAGTTCAACAAAAGACTAGTACAATGATTGTTCAAATAAATAAAAATCTTTCACTCCCAATATAATTTTATTTGTGCCTTCATTTTTTGATTTTTGTGAGGAGAAAATGTAGTTAAACCTATTTCTATTTATTCTGTTGAATCTTCCTCTTTTTATACATGATAGATTTAATCCTACACTGTTAAATATATATTTTCCCCTTTTGCTTTCCCTTTAGAGGAATATTATCTACCTTGTTCTTTCCTTTTTGCAGTTAGTGCTGATCTATTTCAAAGTATAAATTATTTTCATTGTGAGCAATCAAGACTCCATTTATTTGCCTTTTCACTCGAGTTATATAGCTGTCATTTTCAGGTACTCTCTTTAATGTAACTAACTTGAAACCTCTCTTTGATAAAAAGTCTTCAAATTCATGGTGGTTTTCTGTTTTCACCTGGGACAGTCATGATGACTAGTGAGGAGTCCAAAAAGCACTTCCCAGGCAGCCTTCTGCTCTGAATTTTTCTAGGGAAAAATTGAAGTACTCAGTGTTGAAAACTGATTGACTTCCTACTCATCCTATTTATCCCCCTGAAAACCCACAACATGAAATTATGCACTGGAAGATGTGCTGATTTATTGCACTGCCTGTTACTGGCCCCTGCAACCACTACTCCACGTATTCAGGGTCATGAGTTAAAGAAGTTTCAGGGATGCTCCTGAGAGAATCTCCCCCAGGGTACAAGTGTGTCTGCTGGTCCAGATAGCAATCTCCAGCTCAGTGCCTTTTGATTAGAAAGTCAGCTTGAGACGTACTTGATCAGGTGGACAACATCTGTGCAGATGTAAAGTACAGGATGACGAAACTTTAGAATCCTTTTAAATTGCATTTGGTAAGAAACATCAATTAATATATCAAAGGTTTACAGGAAGCAGGATCACAAAATCTGTGGAGATGAAAAAAGATAGGTACTGGTAAATTTTTACTCTCCCCCTGACAAGGAAGGACATTTTTCTGCAGCAAGTTCTCCAAAACTTTATCATGATTGCTCTTATTTTTGGCTAGGATGCTATTTCTCAGTCCAATCAATCTTCTTTATTAGGCAATTTTCACAAAATCTAGTTTTAAATAATACTTTATTGGATTTCATTTTGCACCTTGTGTAATTCTTTGCTTTTACACTGGTTTTGCATTTGTCAGCTATTGCAAAGTTAAGCAAACTTTGCCTATTTTATTTGTTAATTTTCCCTCCTAAATCATCTTTATTTATGACATGATGAACTTTCATAGTATTATTTTTTCTGGTAATCATAAAATAACTTATGCACTAGCAAAAATAAGAAGAATACACTTGAGAAGAAAAATACAATAGAAAAAGAAAATTGTTTTACCATAGACAGTGTCTTCCAAAGTGTCAAAATTTTTGAAGTCTCAGTGTGTTGCTTTTTAAAAATCAGGGTCCAAAATAAAAAAACAAAATAAAAATTAGTGGTTGTTTTTAAAAATATAATCTACTATTTTATTGGTAGACCCATAAGTGATAAAATAATGTTACTACTGTTTAAAGTGTTAAGAGTTGTAACTTAAGGCTCATGGAAAATATCTAGTTTTGCAAATATCTATTTTGTTATTATTGTTTTGGCAGACTCATCCACTTTAGCTTTTCTATTTAATCTTTCCTATCTTTGTATGTTTTCTGTTGAACAAAAGAAAGAGCAAATTGCTGTCTTAATTCATTCCTGTAGCTGCATTCGCTACACTAATTTTTAGCTCTATTCAGAAAAAAAAAAAAAAAACACCAAAAAAAACAAAGACAGAAGAGCAAGACAAAAAATAAATTTTGTTGACTGAATTACAAAGAAGGATGGCCTTGAGAGCATGAACTTTGCCTGAGCTATAATGAGTGCAGTAGTGTATAAAATTTAAACTTTTCTCTGTGGATGACTGTCAACAGTGGTTTGCTCTTTTCACAAATGATCAAGTAAGTACAATGCTGAATATACAGAAAACCTTTAAAAAGTACCCTTTTTCTTTCCCAGAATATCCATCAAGCACATCCACAGTGATGACAGTTTTCCACTTGCCATTATTTGTATAATGTTGTGATGCTCAGAGAAGACCTGACTGACTAAGTTCACTCAGTTGCACTTAAGTTGCAAAGAGGATAGGTCACCAATACTCCCTTTGGGAACCTATTTTTTTGAGATTTTCTAGTTGGCTTATCTTTCAAAAACACAGTGCTGCAAATTAGTACAGATTGAGGGAAAAAAATCTATTAAGAAGTTTTAATTTTGAAGAGCCAACTTGTCAAAAACCATGTTAAACTATATCGGTTTTGATGGATCTTTTGATCAAAAAATGTTTTAGGTATTTTCTCTTTTCTATTGAGCCTCTCCCCTTCCCCCTTGAACAGTCAGTTATGGGACCTCTGCAGTCGTGGAGCTGTGAGACAGCCTGTTTGTGCTGCCTTCTTGGATTTGGGGTCCATGAGGCTGCCAGGACCACCCTATAGGAGCAAGATATTGGGAGCTAGGGCACCAGAGGAAGAAAGAATGAAGGGGGAAAATGGGTTTCTGAATTTCCAGGTGCTTTCCCATGGACCTGTGAGGGAAAAACTCTGAGCACTTCATCCATCTCCTGAGTGGTTCACAGCACTGCAGCAGCAGCTGCCTCCAGTGGGATATTAAGTCAGCTTTGCCAAAGCTGGACTGAATTTATATCATCTAAATACCAACATTTCCAGTCTGTGAAATCAGCTCCACATCTCCCCATGCTGTGGCGCTAGGGAATGAAAGCCAGAAAGACTTGTATCCTGCTCTCTTGGGAACTCATCTGCCTGAATTTGAGGTTACTGTTGCCAGTAACAAAGAAGGAGATAGAGGTCTATTCAACTAGCTGCTTTGTTTTTTTTTTCCTTCTTTTTAAGTGAACAAAAAGGCATTTTTGACAGTTTCCCTCTTTGACTGCTTCTTTTGTATGTGAATTCTTCACTTTCTCTGTGGACCAGAACACGTGATTTCCAGGCTGTTGGGACACAGTCCTCAGGGAGCAAAGGCAGAAGGGGCACTGGCCACACAATTAGAGTTTAATCTACTGCATGATACATGATTCCAAAACCAAATTTTTCAATATTTTTCTTAAAAAAAAAAAAGGTATTTGGTAACAAATGTCTCTATCCCATACACTTATGAATTTTGTAACAGAGAAATGAATAGCCAAATGCTTTAAAAGATTGAAGATTATTCCATGAGCAGTTATCTAGAAAGGTGAAGAGTCTCACTATTTCACAAACTAAAAAAAAAAAAAATCAGCACTGAGGTTTTAAATGCATTTCAGAAGTTTGTTTAGTTGTATGAATTCATCCAGCTCTAATTACCACTGCGATATGGAGAGACTTGATCACTCTCAGTGGAAAGAGACTGAACTTTTTATTTCCACTTAAAGCAGATAGGGGACAAAACTTGCGCTTCATATCTTGTGATGAAAGTTACAAAGCTTTTAATGTTAAATTTGTATACAGTCTTATTAAACCATGCAACTGGGTGTCTGGATGACAAGTTACATCTTTCTGAGACAGAAAGAGAAAATATGAAAGAAAATCTTGTTGTTCAAACTTTTATTTATTGCAGATAAAGGACTGCCTGAAAAGCACAGAACTCTGCTTTCTTTGTGTGCTTTAAATCCCTGTGGGCTGTACCAGACACGTAGGTAATATCGCTTGTAGATGCTGTGTTTATTGCCAATGTTAAAACCTCTACAACTGGGGGAAAGTAGTGGCATAAGAGAATAGTGTTAGAAAGATAAATTGCTAATTGGGATCAGCTATTTTGTAACCAACTAAATGTGAGCTAAAACTTAGATTTCTTCAAGCAGAGCTCCATAGAGGGAAACTTTGGACCTTTTCAGTTGGTAATCTCATTAATTACTATTTTCACCCCAAATACAACTGTGGCTATTTTACTAAAAGAATATAAAGACTGAAAAGATGAGCACTGTGGTACAGCAAAAACTACACTGATATAGCAAAAGTAATTAAAAAACTTTATTATCATATATTAAGACTGTAAGTGGTTTGGTGGAAAAAGTAGAATAAAAGTGAAAATATATACTAGCTCCTTTTTCATTGTAGATCCACAAAGCATAGACTGGCAAGACGGCAAGCAAAGAAATGTGAAGACACGGACTGCAACAAAAGATGTGTGATTTTCATTGAAGTGAATGATAATGTAAACCAGATTGAAGTGATTCTTTTTCTGCAGCAAGCAGGAGGATGTAGGAACTGAGGGAAGACTGAAGCCCTGGCTGACCTGAAGAAAGTTCTACAGCGTCCAACAGAGCCTGTGGAGGGGAGTGTGGGATGGAGCAGTGAAGGGAGCACTCCCAGCAAGGAACAATGCCAGTATCACAGGCAACTGTAGTAACACGTAAGGTCTCATCAATCCTTACTTCACCATCCCATAAAGCATTTAGTCATCACTGCTCATTTGCAACCATTGCACACTTAATTTAATGTATCCTGAAGATGGGTCAGCAATAAAGTCACGAATTTGATAGGTGGCAACAGAGTGTGTGTCTGCTTTGATGTCTCCTGGTTGCCAGGATAGCTATCTGTCGTGCTGTATGGAATCCTATGTCCAGATCCTTTAAAAAAATAATTCATTGTGGGGTCCCAAGTGTCCTCCAGGTGCCCATCCAGCACTCGGGGGGGTGTAGAACAAAGAGAACCTATAGCTTTCAAGACATGAGAAAAATGTTTCAAGAAAAGATGGTGACATTCAAAGACTACAAAGGAGTAATGTTCCAAGTATCTATTCAAATGACAAGAAACTGTGACAAAGAAACATTTTTAGAACATTTTTAGAAACATTTAGAAACTTTTTAGAACATTTCAAGCTCCAGCAAGCAGGCTGAGGCTCACCCATCCCCCATTAGAGTCAGAAAGTTAGAAAATCTTTCAGGTATATGCATTCATTTGTTACTTTGAAAAAGGTAATCAAGATCCAGAAAATTCATCCCTCTATTAGCTATTCAGCTTGTAGGGTTGCTACTCTGCTGAGAAAAGCAAGGTCTTTGGCTTTGTTCACCAGATCCACCTATGGACAACACAGTCCAGATGCAGACACTGTTTTTATCAGTGTTGAAATGACTTGCCAGAGGAAACTAGCATGAGGCAAAACCCAGCAGCTTTAAGCTTAAAACCTGTCATGTTTTGAACAAATCTGAGTCTTGAGAAATGTCTTCCCTGAAAAAAAAAATAAAAAGAAATCTCATTAGACTTCAGGATTTTTATTCCAATAGCTGTTATTCAACTCTTCAAAGAGTCCTGCAGAACAGATGAGACTGCAAGTGTTCTCTGGTTGGAAAAGTGCCTGAGAGCACACTGTCAGCCCAATTAGACTGTGAGAAATTTTGAAGCTTAGGAGGTGGATGAAGTTAGTGACAAAAAGCCTGAAGTGACTAGTTCCATACAAAGCATCTGTGAATGGAAGGAATGATTTTCACTGACACAGACAGATAAAAAATGGATATGAAAAATTAGATCTCAGGGGTGGCTATTAATGACATTCTGTGTTGGAGAAGGAGGGAGCACAGGTAGATGGGAAATATGTGAAGGTTGAATTTCAGTGGGTAAATGAAATTAACCTCTGTGACTTCTCAGCTTCTTCTGTAATTGCAAAAAGAGGCCAATGCTGAAGAAAAATGTAATGAATTTGCCCATCTGCTGTCAGATTAAACAGTTCCATGCAAACACATAGCTGACATATTGAAAATTTAGCAGTGTAATACCTTACATAGTAGCTTATCCACTTTACATACAGAGTGTAAATAATGGATAATGATTTGGATTTGGCATACTGCTATGAATTGTCACTTTGGGTTCTACTCCTTTACATGAACACATAAAGAAAAAGATTCTAGAAACAGCTCATCGTGGATGTCTCTCTTGGGACAAAAACTCCTTAGTGATTATCTTTACTGATAATTTCTCTGCTTGATTTATCTGAAAATATTTTTGGATACTGTTTTTTTAAATTTTTCATACGCAAATAAATATTACATTGGGGTCACTTAGTTGATTAAATAATTTTCTTGCATCAGCTCTACTAAATGCATAATTTCATTGGAAAACTGCACTTATAAAATGAATGCTTTCTCCTCCAAAGGTACAGAACCGCCTCACAAAGGTCACAGTGTTTGTCATTACTGACAAGAGTTTGTCACTGCCTGTCAATCACTGACAGGAAGCAGTATCCTGCTCTCAGGTATGGCTTAGAGAGAGATTTTTGTTTAAGGGAGGGCTTCTCTTGTATTCTCCACTGTTCAGTGGAGTGGTTTGACCAGCTGCAGGCTGGTCTGCACATGTGAGCACACAGTGCCCCGCTGAAGGATGCTTGTGACTGCAGTGCCCCATATCAAGCAGCAGCTGGTGGGGTTGTTTGGCCCATGCTGCTTAGCCTGGGAATTGCTTGGCCCCTGGAACTTCCAGGGTCCCCAAGAGCCTGTACCCCTCTCTTCATTCTTGCCCAGGCTCTTTTGAGAAACAGCTGCTGAAATACAGAAAGCTGAAAGTTAATTATGACAAGGGGTTTAATAAAGCTGTTTTCACTTCCCTATGTCATCTGTGTCTTTAGGTAGCCTCTTTTTGGACCTAAGCAAAACAGCATGAACAAAGTTGAGGATTACTCCTCGGCTGGTTCCCTCTGCTGTTCACCCACAGGAGCCACAGCTAAGGCAGGTCTTAAAGTCAGCTTCTCTGGAATACTACTTGAAGAGTTCCTTGTGTCTTGTCTCACTTTTCTCAGCCACTTATTGATGTGGTATTTTATTTTGCTCACAATTTTGACACAGCGATACCTTAGTTCAAATGCTCATTCTCTCCTCTCAATGAATTTCAGCATTTCAGTAGTCAGCTCGTAATGTCTTTCACATTGGTTAAACCAGTCCTCTATTTCCGTTACCCATTCATCAATGGCATTGATTTATTTTCTTTTAATTTCTTTTAATTTAATTATAGCTTCTTATAAATCAAAGTATATTAACCCACTCTTGGTTTTTATTGCATTCAAGAGGTTGTTAAATCTGTAATGAAAGTTGTCCCCTTCTCCAGTTAATCTTTCTCCTGGGGAAGAATCCATTACTGTATGGAACATCACAAGTTAATTCACCTGTTGTTAATGTCAGGAAAACTAAAGTTCATTTTCTTCAGATGACAAAATCAAATATTTCAGCTGTGAAACTCCTCAAAGGGAAATTCTAAAAAAAGCCAGTTCAGGTAAGATGGGAGGAGAAAAAAAAAAAAGAAAAACAAGACTCAGGAGGTAGAATTCAACCAATTGGTAGGCTACCAATCAATTCTAGAAATTGGATATCAGATTCTGCCAGTAGAATAACTATGCCAACATATGTGTTATGAATTTAATTTCTATAAAGACAAGTTGCCAGAAGTGAGATTCTACCAACATGTTTTCCAGCTTGCATGATGAATTGCAATGGAAAGGTTCTGAACAAAATTATGAACGAAACCAAATAATTTTGTTACTTAGGTTCCAAAGTTCACTCCTTCTGGGAAAATCATATGTCCAGTTTCTTTGCTTTTTGGTTCAGAATCTGTCCATTTAGTAGAGGTAATCTGATGGCATGTTCTATAATCTGGTTGGTGAAGCACTTTGATGAGACTCAGGAGACCTGGGTCATATTCCATAGTCTGATGTTAATACTTTATGTGACTGTTTCTTACCTTTCTTTGTCTTAGCCTGAGCGCTCTTCTTTGGGGATATTATCCTCCTCTATAAAATATGTCTGTAAAGTTGTTTTTAATAGCAAGAATACTCCAAGTGAGCAGTTA
This sequence comes from Empidonax traillii, assembly GCF_003031625.1. Lineage (NCBI taxonomy): Eukaryota > Metazoa > Chordata > Aves > Passeriformes > Tyrannidae > Empidonax > Empidonax traillii. Next base: position 706,482 of record NW_020955610.1, on the reverse strand, counting down.
ATATAAAGCTCAAGGACCCAGTGGTAATCCCAGTGATTCTGCAGATTGTCCCTTAAAAATAATTTCAGTCTTTTTCAAAATCTTCCTTGGAAGAAAGACATTCCAACCAATCATCTCTTCTACTGAATGAAAGTATCCTCTGTGCTTCTTAATTCACTTCCATTGCTGTGGGTCCTGAGTTATTCCTTCCAGATGACATTTCTGACTCCCTGTGTAACTGGGTCAGTTAATAGATCCATTCTGACACTTCCCAACAATGTATGAGAAAAACTGGGGAAAAAAAATGTTTCTAATAGATTTTGTTAAAAATTAATTTCTGAACCTAAAGATTAATACTTTCATAGGTCAGGTGACTAAATTCATCAGAATTCTTTTCATAATAACACTGAAGCCTATTATCTATTTAGGATGGTATGTCCTTGTCCTTCTCATTCTCCTTTTCCTATTCCTTCTTCTTTTTCCTTCTTCTTTTTCTTTTCCTCTTTTTCCTCTTCCTTTTCTTTTTCCTTTTCCTCTTTTTTCCTTTTTCTTTTTCCTTCATTTATGCAATAAAAGCTTCAATACATTTTGCTTATTCACATCAGTTGAAGTTTCTCATTCTAAATTTCAAATGTCTGATCACCATCCCAACAAGTCCTTAGAACTGAGGGATACCAAAGAACCTTAGATTCAGAAAAGGCATACCTCAGTACAGACAAAATCTTTTCATCACAGTGGTTGTCCTGAAGGAGGCACAAGCAGTAAACACTACATATTCTCTTCATAAAACATAGAGCCTTAAATTTAAATAAGTTAGACAGTCTAATCTCTATTTCCAATATACTTTCAGGGACTTCATTAGGTAATTAAACAGGAAAAAGAACCTTCCCTCTTTTTTCTTGCCCTCTTATTTTTAGACTAAGCAAATTAGACATAATATATATTAATTATCTTAACTGGAAGTAATTTTCTTCTGTGCTTCTTTCTGTCTTTTGTAATATGTGTGTGAAGAGTCATTGTTTTTCCAACAAGGAAGGCTTTTTCTCCAGGTAGTATTGATTCTATTATAGACAATATAATATATTCTGTACATGCATACACATACAGATACAGATTGCTACAGCATATTTTCTTACCTATTATTTAGTTGACTGTTTAGTTATTCTGGTAAGCCTGGTATATCTAAAGCAGCAGGGGAACTGCTTGTCTGTATTTTCCTTGCAGCCTGTTATGAAGAGGAAGACTACTATATTATCTCTTTCCAGGGACTTTCATTTTGCCAACTAACAGTAAAAAAACATGTGTTCAAAAGATCATATAATTGCATTGGTTTAAAAGACATAGATACACAAGAGCAAAAAAGGATATTTAGACTTCAGAAAGGGTGTTGAAAGAGGAAAAAAAAAAAGATAGAGAGTAGACTAGGTTATAAATTCCAGGTAAAGCCCGAGATTTCCAAAGAAACCATTCCTGGGCAAGGAGAATTGCAAAAACCTTATTGAGGTCAACTACTGAGAGGCTGACCTAGGAGATCCTTTTCCTTCCTTTCCCTTTGAGATTACTTAAATTATATATGGTTGTTATGAATAAGATTATGCTCATCAGAATTCATTTATTTCTGCACTCTTTCCAGCAGTTTTGTTGCATAATCTGTGCATGACCACTCATGGTTTGGAAAAACTCATGGTTTTTCCAATACAGAAAGCTACTTCTGAACACCAAGTCTGCTGTTTACACAGAGGCACATGGTTATAATTGCTTCCTCTATCTACTATTTTAGTTGATTCTAAGATTTCTAAGTAATCAGACTTGCCCCCAGCTGCTGGACTGGCCTAGTGCAGAAGGCAAAGTAGCTGTCACAAGTCTTTTTGCTATTCACACTATTTAGAGAAGAAGCAGAGAATCTACATGTAGAGAAAATTCCAGGAAAGACAGGAACAGAGTATGCATATCTAGCCTGGTATTTCAGATGTAAATGAATCATCATGGCTAGGCTTTGTGAAGGAAGATTTGAGAAGGGCTCTACCCACGCTTGCTACAAGCGTGCCGATGGCTAAAAAGGCCAAGGCGAGACAGACAAGTCTGGTTGCAAAAGGCACAGCGGAAAGACTCTTTAGGCGGTATCGGGAAGAAATGGTTCTTTCTGCATTGTCCTTTCTCCTCAAGAATGATTCTAAGTGTGTGCTCAAAAGAATCAACAGTGTTATAGGTAGTGTGTGTCCATGTGTCCCAACTGGAGGCCAGAGTGATCATCATCAATGACGCTGATCAGTATGGCCAAGGCTGAGGGATTGTTTCAGGGGTCCTTGAATCTCCTCTTTGGGGCTCCTCTCTTGCGGCAGCCAGTGGCAAGTTCCCCATAAAGCACGATCTTAGGGAGGTGATGGTCCTGCATCCTGGAGACGTGCCCTGCCCAGTGCAGCTGAGTTCTCAGCAGCATGGCCTCAATGCTTGAAAACTCTACCTGTTCAAGAAGAGACACATTAGTCACATCATCAGTCCAGTGGATGTTTAGGATTGTACGGAGGCAGCACCGATGGAAGTGTTTTAACAGTCAGCAAGTGGTGGCGGTAAATGACCCAAGATTCAGACCCATAGAAAAGAGTAGACAAAACAATGGCTCTTTAAACACTAATCTTTGTACTCTTCTTCAGGTGTTTATTACACCAAACTCTTTTGTGGAGTTTACTGAAAGCTTTATATGCCTTTACTATCCTGTTGTCTATCTCTTTGTCAATTTTATCATCCGAGGAGATGATGCTTCCCAAATAATTAAACTGCTGGACTGACCTGAGTTCTGATTCACCAATGGTGATATGGGGATGATGAAAGACTTCCTGAGGTGCAGGTTGGTAGAAAATTTCTGTCTTCTTCAAGCTGACTTCCATCTCGTCTGTAAATGAATATTTTGCTGATAAATGCTAAACCACATTACTAAAAGGGTTTAATAAATCCTTATGGCTGCTGAATTACTTAAGTATTAATGGAAGGAGTGAGCATTGTAGAAAGGAGGCTCCTAAATCACAGAATTACTAAATGCATTGGGCTGGAAGGGACCTGAAAGATCATCTAGTTCCAACCCAACTGCCATGGGTAGGGACACCTTTCACTATATAAGACCAGACTATATCGGTGATATTCATCACAGACTTCCTGAACACTCCAAGAAATGCCCATGTTTGAGGCAGAGCAGAGGAATGCCTAGCTCAGTAGTTTGTTACTGGTAGCTGACTGTTTTAAGTGTGGAAAACAAATGGTCTCTGTGCTATTTTATAAGATTACAAATTAGATATGGTTAGATGTGACATTAGATACAACATGCCATGACACCTGAGAAGTTCTGGGAATGAGGTGAATTGTCTGGAGAACAGAATTTATCTGTAAGAAATACAAGCATCATATTTTTTATTATTCAGAAACAGTATTCTGAAAATAATGCTATCATCTTGTCAAGCATCCTTCAAAAGAAAAAAGAGAGTGACAGGCACTAAACAGAAAATGTAAATTTTTTTTAATATAAAGAGAGTAGAGATGAGTCTCCAAGTGGATGCCTTTCAAAGTATGTGGCAGGCATTTTGTCTTTGTGTAATACTGTGATTTTTGTGTTTGTTTCAAAGAAACAGATTTTGTGCATAAGCTCTTTTCATTAATATTAAAAAGCCTCCCAAAAAACATCCCTAAACTCTAAAGCTACATACTTAAATTTCTATTCAGATACTCTTGTAAGATTTGCCTTTAATAACTTAACCTCTTCCAATACAGCAACTTTTAGACTATCTGATGTCAATAAATAAATTGCTTCTGGTCTGGGAGTGTTTAATGAGTGCTTTATGGAAGTTGTTGTAAGTGTATTACATCCATAATCAGAGAAGTTGTTATCTTTTGGCATTTCTAGTCAAAATGTACTTTTGAATATAAAACCAGCATAAACTTCAGTTTGAAAACTGTGTGACTCCCTTCCCCTTACGTGTGTCACACCACATGGATGCATTTTATAACTATAGAGAAGGGGAAAAGGAATTAAAAAGTCTTTGTGACCGCTTCCTTGTAAGGGTATAAAGTATGACATGATTTTCTGTAATGCTTGGCCAGCAGTATACATGAACATGAGATCTTGTTTTCAGAGGCTGTCCCGATACATTTACAAATGCAGAAACTCATATTTTGTGTGGAGGTTGAAGCTTTTGTAGATGTGAAGATCATGAGCTTTGCCTTTAGACTAAAACACTTAAATAGATTTAGCATTAAAAAAAGATATTTTATTCCTATCCTATGACCTGAATCTGATATGAATCATCCCTTTTAACATTTTCATAAATGTAAATTAAAAGCTAAACCATTGCAGCATTCATTAGGAACAATTAAAAAGCATTCAGCAAGTTTATGGCTGAAGTTCATTGGATTACATCAGTGTGCCAGCACCAGCTAGTCCCCTCTGTGCAGTTATACCAACATCATGCTGGAACAGGAGAGCAGAGCCACAGTCTTCTTCTTCAGGGTAAAGCTTTAGGGTTGTTCTCATGTGTATTTTAAACACCATAGTCTTTATTCTAATTCAAAGCTGTCTTTCCAACATGGCTAACTGATTCAAATGGGGGTGAATATTACATAGGATGTGTTAACTAAGTATGTGCAGATGCATAGCCATATCTCCACTGATTCACTTCATTATACTTTTTATTCAGAATATTTCTCTTAGCTATTAATCTCTCACACTATTTATTTTTTTTTTGTTCTGTTTCACTATCTATTTCCCCTAAGTACTGACTCGCCACCACATTACTCTAGTTTTTTACTTTGAGCAACTTTGCTATAATACATGGACAGAAATGCAGAAGTAGTGGAGTGATAAATCATGTCTGTCATGCATTAAATATACTTGCTTTGAGTAAGCCATGAATGCTCTGAGCAGTTTGAACTACATGTCTTTACTGTTTAATGTCTAATGTATTTATACCCTGGTATGTAAATCACATCTCATATTAATCACTGTTTATTTTACCCCAGGAACATAAATAAGCATTAAACTTAATTCTCTATGCTAAATTTTGCTTACCATAGACTTTTCACTAGTCTAATTCATAGCTTAAACTTTTAAAAAGTAGAAAGCCTTTTTATTCTTTGCTAGCAACTACTAGTTGGTGCTGCTGCAGCAGCAGAATTTTCACCATGTTAGATTTCCCATCTCAGTTCTTGATAAAATCTCCTTCTTTAAAGCCCCAGATTCACCACTCTGACTTCCATGTTACCATTCTTCAAACAAATAAACAAACAAACAAATCTAACACTGGAGCAATCCCATAGGATAAACACATGCAGCAGGTTCCTTACTGAGAAGTGCAGAGGAACTCTGATTTCTCCAGCTGGATATGAAAATATTTTGAGAAGAGAAAATTATAGTTTCTCCACAGATATCTCAATAAAGATAAGGAGAAAATAAAATATTAAGAGGTTTAATAGTTAAATATTGAATTTTCCTGAAGGCTAACTGAGATTTGAATAGACTAGAAAGGCAATATGTCACTTTAAATATAAAAAGGTTTCACCTGCAGAAAAACCTTGATTTGCCACTTGAGACAGCAGAGGAATTTAGAATCCCAGAGTTTACTCCCATCTTTGTTGTCTGTACATTTTTTCCAAAGAAGTGGGCTTTGTTATTTTCTAATCCTTCTGGTTTGCTCAGATGGTGATAAGGACGACATTATAATGAAATCAGGAAGTGTAAAGGAAGTATTTTATATCTAGGGGAAAAAATGTGTTTCTCCAGATTTCACTAAGGCAAAACAAGCCTGAACAAAGAAGCTTATGATTCTGAAATCTGTGTTTGCTCCCTTTAGCATCACTGCTCCAGGGCAGTGAGGAGGTGAGGAGCTTTTTTTTTTAAATATTTCTCTTCAGATAGAATGTGATTAATTGCTGAAGGGAAAGAAAAAAACTGTTTCTCTTTTATTAAAATGGTGTTGAGCATATTTACTGTCTTATTCTGAGTAATGGGAAGCCCAAAAAAGACATTTTCTGTGATTCTACTGATGGGCTGTTATCTGAAAGCTTTGTTCCCAGAACAGCTACTGAAACAACTGTTTTACCTTCCATCCTCAGGCCTTTCACTTTATAGACATTTCTGTCTAATGCACAAATTTGTCAGGATTTGCTAATGAAAAAGAATACAGAGGATTGTACTGTTTAATGGACCAGAAAAATATCTCTCAATTCTGTGAAGTGACATTTGCCATCATTCAGTGACCTCTGCAGAGCCTGCACTCAGATTCTGTTTTCAGGGTATCAGTGAGGAATAAGCCCTCCTGGGACTGATGAATGTCACACATGGGTGACATGCTTACCTAACAAGCACTTTGCAACCTACTCCCTATGGTTCTTCACCTCCCTGGGCTGTCAGTTGGCTGTTATACAGCTTAAGCTGTTGCTAAAATGAATGTATTCTAAGGGACAGTGCAGCTGTCTCTCCACTGAGCAGGCTCAGGCAAAGCTTTCCAAGAGAATACTGGGAGAGCTCAATAGAATAGAATAGAACACAATAGTTTCAGTTTTTCACTTGTAAGGGACTTGAAATTATCACCTAGTCTAAATGTGGTCAATGGCACATCACCTTCTCAAAGTCTAGGGCTTGTAAATGCCAAGGAACTCACAGTATGTGAAGAGACTTACTACCAAAAGCAATCAGATTTGAAGGAAAATCGAGTCTAGTTGGGTCCTTTGAATAATTCCCAGTGACAGAAAATTTCTCTTTCAAGTAGCAGGAAAGAACTTTTACTGCTTAGTAGTGGTTCTTTGTGTGCTTACATCTCAGTTTTGCAACATGGAGCGTTGCTAATTAATATAATCATATATTATTAAAATTTTAAAAAAGATCCATTTGTACATGGAAATCACTTCTAGGCAATTTAAATTGAGCTGAATACACATCTGTGTATTCATCTAAGATGGCACAGTAAGGGTTTAAAATTTTGATCCTTTTTTGATTTGTCTTTCAGTCTCTACTAGTACCTGTCCTCATTTCTAAGTTTTCGTGTAGCTGTGAAACTTTCCGCTTCATGCTGTGGTTGTGTAATTTGACAGACCTCAAGACACACTTTCACAGTCACAGAGTGTTCTGAGTTGGAAGGGACCCAATCCAACTCTTAAGTGAATGGCCTCTACAGAAACTGAACACATGACCTTGGCATTATTAGCACCATGGTCTAACCAGCTGAGCTAATCTCAGTCTTTCAAAGCCATTTGATCACATGATTAAAGGTACTGTTAAAAACCCCAGTTTCAGATACCCAGAAATTAACATTCTAGCAATCAGAGGTAAGTCATTCATGTTTTCTTGCTAAGTATCCTTGTTTTCTTATCTATGGGGGAGAGTATTATTTTTATCAGAAGTTAAATGTTAGTGAGTGCATCGGCATAACTTGATTTGCCATGTGGCTGTTAGAAAAACAGTATATAGGCCAAAACCAATTTTCATTTTATGTACACAGTAAAAGCTAATCTGCAGCCTTTTCCACTTTGTTAGAGGTCTAGCAAGTACAGTACATAACTTTGAGGCCTGAGTTTTTAGATGGATCTAATTTAATATTTATTAGTTGCTTTTCATGATAGAGTTACCACTCATCACAGTTGAGTGCATTCTTTAGACCAGCAAATTATCTGATTTGATCTTTTATCATGAAAGCCACTTGAATATTTATTTTTAATCCCTTTTTGATAGTTGAGCAGTCTGAGGAGGGAAGTAAAAATTGGTTGGTTTAGGGTGTTTGGATGAAGGGAGTAGCTGTGTTTAGTCAGGGCCAGATTTATGAAGGGAATGCCAGTGTAAAGATTCCTGTTGGAAATGGTCCGTGTGTAATACCATGGTTTGACCCCAGTTAAGTACACAAGGCATGTTTCATCTAGACTGAAATTAGGAAAATGAAGGCAGTTACACTGAGGATGGAATAAAGCTGATCTGTGAACACTTGTGGATGTGTCTCTGTTCCCTAACTCTTAAAACTGCCTATCAGATATTGTTTCTTAAGGCTATTCACAACCATTTTCTTAAGGCTTTTCACAAGTATTCATACATTTCTTTGTTGATTTTATGTCAGTAAATGTCCTGTCAAGGTACCAAAAAAAAAAAAATCAGAAACAAGGTAAAGATAATTTACTATTTAGGTGTTCATAATACATGAGAAAGAACTGTTTCTCTCCTGCTTTTCCTTAGCTCTGTGAGATTTTAATTATGTTTTAGCACAGGTTGAAATAATCTGTAGACTGATAGCCCTACAAGGTGTGCTCTTTGTTTGTTGACTTGCTACAAAAGTTGGTAATTTTTGTTCATACTGCTTGTCAATTGCACTTATCTTCAAAGTTACCTTATAACTTATTTGACCAACTTTACCTTTTTTGACTTTTTACCTTTTGATTCATGCTGGCTTTAGAAAGATATAGTGGAGTTTGGTTTTGTTTTGTTGATTGGTTTTTGTTTTGAGTTTTTTGTTTGTTTTGTTTTGTTATGCTTTTTGTTCTACTCTATAGTACATTATGATTTCTTCAAAATATTGTATTCAAATTTGGTAAACACATAATAAAGGAGCTTTTATCCTAAAGGTGTGATCCTTGACAAATCCAAGACAGTAGTTTGTAGCAGAAATTCTTTTTTGATGCTTTGTGGTTATAAGTAGGAATATAAGTTATGTAGGGGAATTCTGGTTTTATTAATGCATCTCGTACAAAAACTAATTAACTCATCACTAAAGAAGCAAAAGTCTTTCCACTGAACTTCAATGGAAGACAGTTCAAGGCCTCAGAGAAGCATTTTGTTAAAGTCATGAGGTATTAGCAGTCTGAAGGACAATTAGTAAATAAACAAGAGAGGGGAGATACAGATATTTAAATTTTTTTTAATTTGTTTTTCTTTAGCTCAGGCTGTTGTTTCCTGAGCTAGTTTTCTTAAAAAAAAAAAAAAAAAAAAAAAAAAAAAAAAAAAAAAAAAAAAAAAAAAAAAAAAAAAAAAAAAAAAAAAAAAAAAAAAAAAAAAAAAAAAAAAAAAAAAAAAAAAAAAAAAAAAA
>NW_020955610.1:695966-697170 GCF_003031625.1 Empidonax traillii | reverse complement strand
AAAAAAAAAAAAAAAAAAAAAAAAAAAAAAAAAAAAAAAAAAAAAAAAAAAAAAAAAAAAAAAAAAAAAAAAAAAAAAAAAAAAAAAAAAAAAAAGAGAGAGAGAAAAGAAGGAAAAAAAAAGGGGAAATAAAATAAATTGCTGGAGATTTCAGATAAAATTACCTATACTGTCCACCCATTTTCTTTTTAAGAGCATATAGCTCTTAGAAAGAACATCAGGCAACTTTCATCAGCTGTATTTGTACATTACTTGATATAAAAGCATAAGACCTTAAGAATTCATGCACATGTGAAATAGTGCAAAACCAACTGGTGCAGTTTTCTCTGTTAAATGGAAAACAATTTATCAACATTGCAATTCACATGCTTCATATGTTTACAAACATATAAAATCATTTGGGATATTAAAGGCATAGTACCTGTGTCCTACATGACAAAACACAGTGTCAGGTATTTTCTAACACTCCTGCTTTTCAGAGCAGATTTTATTGCATTATTTTTTATTATATGCAATTTCTCTTGTGGAGGTGGACAGGAGTGTCACTATTTTCACCAGAGAAAAATGAGAATTAAGAGGAGAATGGAGAGTCCACACTTCTGAGAGGGGTTGTGACCTGTAAGTCTTTCTGAAGAAGCCAGTGGGTCTGTTAGTTATATCTTCTTACTCTATATATCATATCTTCTGCAGAACAGAAAAATGAAATTGAAAAGTAAATACGGGAACATTTTCCCCTGCATACTGCTATTAAATATGTATATACACATATTCAAAGGAACATTTCTTAAGCGATTTTTACAGTTCCCCTGTGAATCAGGTACTCTGACCGTCTCACTGACACACTCAGCTCTGCCAACTCTGCCACTTAGAATCTCCCTTATGAAAATGTGCGGTTTAGTGCTTATTTTTTTTTATTAAGGTGACACTCCTCCAGCTTCGTGCAGCTATACCTCCACAGCTGTCTTGTGTATGCATGTCTTATGTATGTAGAAATGTATGCAGAAAATTAGGTGGGTAATTTTCAAAACCATTGGACTGATGAAGAGTTTTTACAGAGAAAATCAGGGTCTAGCATGTCATCATCTTGACTTGGTTCTTCTGTCTCTGCAAAGAAGAAAGAAGCCATTGTGTGGTGTCTCTGTTCTACCTCCTTCTTCACCTATGTTAGATATTTAATGAGTGTCTTTATACTACACAATAGGGC
>NW_020955610.1:651533-695945 GCF_003031625.1 Empidonax traillii | reverse complement strand
AACCATTGGACTGATGAAGAGTTTTTACAGAGAAAATCAGGGTCTAGCATGTCATCATCTTGACTTGGTTCTTCTGTCTCTGCAAAGAAGAAAGAAGCCATTGTGTGGTGTCTCTGTTCTACCTCCTTCTTCACCTATGTTAGATATTTAATGAGTGTCTTTATACTACACAATAGGGCCTCCCAACTCCACAATTTCTATTGGAAAGAGAAATAATGGCACAGAGTCTTTAAGAGACCACCTGACAACCCAATCTTTGCACATTTGAGTCCTAAAGAACTTGTTGTCCAATGATCTCCCTTTCACACCTACTCTAGGTTCTTCTGTTGGACTAAGACACTTGATGAGACTCAGTCACTTTACTCTTAAAAAAAAAAAAAAAGCTGTGAAGACTTTTTTGTGTTAGTGTTTTATACTAGTAGAAGTAAAAACAAAAAGTATGATTAAACTCTTTATTTCAAAGTATACTATATTTTTCAAGGTGTACTCAATGTATTTCAAAGTATACCAAAATTATCTAAGTGTGCATCAAACATTAAACCAAAAGTTATAAACTGTCTTTGTTTTGTTAATATACTCTAGTTAGTTCAGGAGCAGGGCCACTTTTGATTTCACAAGTCTGGACACTTGCTGTTGAAGGTCAAAAACGAATTTAAGAAAAATATCAGGGGGAAAAGGGTAGATCTGCTTTTAAACTGACATCTACTAGAAAACACATCAAAATCAAGAGAAACAGTCTTGCTAATTTCTCCACACATTGGCTAAGCTGTTTGAATTTCTAGTGCAAGGTAATTTAGAGAATTTTTCAATAAGAGATGTTAATTGTGTCTAATACACTATACTTTTTGAAAACATTAAGTTCATATGCACCGAAGAAGTTGGAGGACTGCAAGACTATCTTATTGTAAGATTTTAAAGTATTTACCACAGGAGCTAAGAAACTGCACTCTGATATATTAAGAATAATGTGCCAGTGTACACACTGCAAGTAATATTATACAACTAAAAGGTGCATGATGTGAACATGTAAAAATAGGATCCGCACTTTAGAACCCATAATGTAAGCTCAGCATCAGAGATGAGGAGTGAACTACCCTATGTCTTTCCTCAAACTTGGTACCTCTCTGGAAGCTCATCCTATGGTAAGATTTAGCTCTCATTAACATCAGCAAACCTCTAGTAACAGACATTAAGAATTAATTAAAAACCCCCACCAAACTCAAAACCCTCTTGTATCTCCTCTGCCATATCTAGTCTTAAACAAGTCTTCATAATTCAATGCCAGATTTTACCTTTTCAACAGTCTTCAAAGGAAAATACAGAAGATGAAGGATTGCTTTAATCCTTGGGCTTGCTTTTGCTCCCTGGTGTGACTTCCTAGGGAGATTAGCCACATGGGTGGAGAAATGATGATTTCAGTGGAGGATACTCAGAAAGTAAATTAAACCCCTAACTGTGCTTTCATTCTTTGTACAGTGCTGTTTATATCTATCTCATGATTAACATCTTCCAGCCCCAAACACAAATCTGAAAACATCATTGCCATCCTTAGGCAACCATACAGAATAGAATGAATCTGGCAATTTCTCAAGGAAGCATCCAGTCCTGTCAGACAGAAATGTCACTAAGGAGTACTTCCAACTGCCCCATGATCATAGAGCTCATTAGAAATTAATGTGTTCTAAGGATAATTTTTTCCTTATGAAACGAAACAACCAAAGTACTACCCTAATGTCTGAATGTTTTACAGGTCTTTCCCTCATTGTTTTATCCTGTGAAGAGAATTAATTAAAAATTCAACGATATTTTGTGAGACAACCCTGTGCGTTGCTCTAGGATTCCTTCTTCCTTTTTAAGAAAAGCAGGGAGTAGGTGGGCAAGCACCTTCAGAAAGCTCATGGAGACCCAGGACATAAGACTAGGCAGCCAGCTTAGCTCTGTGGGCAGCACTTTCTAGAAGAAGAGAAATAAGATCCTTTAAATACCAGATCTACTTCTGTAGAAGCATCTCACAGTAGCCTCTGAGAGCTTTTTTGTGGTGTTTGGTTTGTGGTTAAGCTCTCCTTGGTCTGGCACTGATTGGTGCTAAGATCTGAGTCTTCACTCACATCTTTAACAGGGCTTTGGTGAATGTCTTCCAGGAAGTCAAAAACATGAGTGTCCTTTGTACAGAGCAAAATAACCCAAATGAATATAAATGGAGGTATATTTAAAAATGCTTTGTTTGCACATGTGCAGATTGTCCTGTTGAAAATTGTCCATCTCTGCAAGTGTTAAGTCTAGGCTTAGTCCTGAATACCTCACAGATGGGAAAAGAAACAAGGTTTCTTCTCTCTCCATACCTGTCTGGTTCCTTGGTATCCACCCAGCAGGCAAGAAATCCACAGTTTAATTTTCCTTGCCTTTTTCCACCTTCTTTGTTCCTCCAGATACTATCTGGTAGTGAAAATGAAAAAGCTCTGCTTTCAACACCAAGCGCAGCTGATCACATATGAGCCTGGCCCTGGGAAGCCAAACCTTGATATGGCTCTAGTCCTAACAGGTGAAAGTGAGAGCAAAGGAGAGCGAGTTCGCTTGTACTCCCCCTCCATTGGTAATTCTTTCCAGGGCAGTTTCATCTGAAGTTAGCACTCCCATCACATAATAGCTACACAGCAATTTCTTCCGATCTAATGTACATAAAGCCCCTGAGCATAGTACTGCTGATTCCTCCTCTTTTCAGAGACAACTATCATTATCTATTTGCCTATATTATCCCTATATCATTGCTCTGCTTCATTACTCATTTTACAGTTAGATTTCAAAAGAGAAAGCCTGTTAATAGATCTTAATCTAATGAATCATTCAAGTCATCCAGACATTTGGCTGCTGGCTCTTTTCTCATGCTCAACATTTTTCATGGTAATATTTTATATGTTAAGGTATTTTGGTCCTTGAATCATAAAAGGTTGCTAAGCAATGTATGTATTTTTCCCAGAGAAAAGGGATACTGCTTTAAAATATTCCCTTAGTTTAAAGAGTTCTTGTATTTAAAAAAGAACAGCACAAAAACAAACAAAAAACCTCTCTTCCTATCTGGTAACAAAAATTATATTTGATGGCCTATGATTTATTCTTTCAGCAAAGATCTTATTTCTTTGCTTATGTGTTACTTTGGTCTAATACCTATAGAAGAATTATTTCCCCAGACTGGAAGTTATTTGCAGATTAGAAATACAACTGCTTTATCTACCTTTCTTCTCCCTCCTTTTCTCTTAAGCTTACATCATGAAAAAATAAATTTCTCTGATACTGCATTTTACCATGCAGAATCCAAGCAACAGGATGCAGCTTCTTATATACTTAAATATCCAGTACTCAGTTATTTTTCAGATTATTAGTAATACGATGTATCCTCCCATATTAGTGTCTGCGTTATGAAAGCCTGAAACACCTCTGGACACAGCTTTTTTATGCCATGGGGTCATTCACCATTTAGAAGAATCAGACTCAGTGATACATTGGAAGGAATTTTTCTGTGTCACTATGTGGTTGTTTTGTTCATTTCACTCTTGCTGTCTTTGCTCTGTCTCATCCTCTGAGATTCTGTATGCACTTAGGAGGCACAGGGAAATTTCTTTTTGGCAATTTTTTTTTAAAAAAATCTATAGCTGGTGAGTAAGAAAGTAGTAATATATGTATATAGAGTTACTAACATGCAAAAATTAAAAAAGAATTTATAGGAAATAAATAGCTCCCTATGTTACTAGACTGAATGTGCTGCAGATTTTGTGGAAGCAGGTTGTCTTTTAAAGAGCACTGGCATTAGGTCTCATCACTGCTTCCACTTACTCTTCATTTTTGTCAAACCTGAGAACTGCAAGTATGACAGCGAAGTAAAACAAAGGACCCATTTGTCGTTGTCTCCACTCATAACCTTTCTAAAGCTGCAGGGGATGATATGGTACAGGGAGCCCTACAGCTGTGAAAGCAAGCTTGTCGAGCTTGGCAAAAGTAGCATACAGGAGGTACTTGTGGGCTGTCTCTGGCCTTGTGAAGCTTCTTGAGCCATTTACAACCATTTTAAAATGTCATTTGGAAGTTTCTTGAAAAATAAATTAGCTTTCCTGAGCAAATAAGGATGCAGGGAGTAAGGAAAGAACAGTATTTGATATCTTTCCACAGAATATTTCCATATGGAAGGAGCTTTGTTATAAAAAACCCCACAATTTTCTTCATGCAAAACATTTTGTCCATCTTAAGTGATTGTCTGATGTGCTACTATCAGACTTGATACTATGTATGAATCTAAAATCCAGCATGTGTATCAAGGTCATAGGAATTAACATTTGGGGTCAGCTCTAAAGCTTCCGGTACCTCAGGACTTGTTAGCAGTGTTCCGATGAGGAGGAAATATGCTGCCTGTTTGAGTGTTGGATCCCAAACATGGCACGTAGATCACAACTGAGACACAAAATTCAGACTCAAATTGGCCTGTGGTTGCTAATTGTTTGTGCTTATTGGAATACCTGCTTCTGTACTCATTCTAAATTCTTCTCCAGAAGATCCAGTCATGGTATTTCTTCTAACCAAGGACAATTTCCTGTCTACTTCTTAAAAAAGTGTGAAGTTTGGCATGGAGGAGATGATGAGTTTATTATCTGCTTTCAAGCTCCTTTCTCGTCAGGAAGGGGCTATAAAGGTGTGGGGCAATTAATGTACCCAATCTCTGCGTATTTCGGAAACCTCAGAGGGATTATATCTCTGCTTGTATCTCCATGCAATGCAGCCTTGTTATTGGTTGTATCCAGAAAACACAACGTTAAGGTAAAAAAAAAGGAAAAACAGAAAAACAGGAGCAAAACAAATACTTTCCTGATTAATTTTTTTTCCAAAGTGAGGATCACATTCTATTCTTTTCATCAGAAGAAATCTGCTTCCCCAGTGATTCCTTATCCCCTCAAAAATGGAGTTGCTATGTGACTGAGAAAAAAATCTGGACTTCTCTGACTAGAAGATACTTTATATTTCAGTGGAGTTGTTAATTCCCTTGGGGACAGAGCAGTTGATTGGCTGAATTAAATTTACAGAGGCAAAGAGAATTTTACATTGATTATGACCTAGGCCTATAATAGAGTTTGATCTCTGGTTTTCCTTGTTTATTTGCACAAGTCTGCAACCGTTATAAATCTATTTAATAAATATATTAAATGTGTTAAATCTACCAGGCAGAGTTTACAATATTGGCTATTTTCAAACCTATTTTCAAAAGTGAAATAAATTCATCTTGGTTTTCCTACTATGCATTTCAAAGTATTATTTCTCTTTTAATCATTACAGTAAACTATTTACCTTTATTTCTGAATGTTTTTCTAAAGTTCTTGAGTTTTAACTAGATAAATTAGAATTAAAATTAATTTTTTTCAGTAGTTCTGTAACTTGATTTCCTAAGCGTCATACATGGTCATTTTTTCTCTGTGTGTGGACTTGAAAGTGGGATGGCCACAA
Organism: Empidonax traillii; assembly: GCF_003031625.1. Classification (NCBI taxonomy): domain Eukaryota; kingdom Metazoa; phylum Chordata; class Aves; order Passeriformes; family Tyrannidae; genus Empidonax; species Empidonax traillii. The sequence goes on along the minus strand of NW_020955610.1, from coordinate 690,458 downwards.
AAAACCCCCCAAAAGAACAATTTTATAAGCTATTAGCCAGAGTTAACCAAATTTGATATAGTACTGAGATCCCAAAACTGCACAGTAGTTTGTGGAAAGCTCTATGAGGAAAGGCACAAAGCTACATCTGTGGGAAGTGTCTGCTGTTACCTTAAACATTGGTGCACTCACAATAGCAACAATCAATAGGAAATCCTGATGGTCTCTGTAAATTTTGCTATCTATGGAGCTTTGAATTTCCCTCTTATTCTTCCTTACAGAATATGTTTGCTTGTAGATGTTTCCAGTGTAAAACCCATGCACAAAAACAGTCAGATTGTGCCAGTTATCCCCATAGCTCACTGCAATCTTATATAAGTTATTTATGAGACCTTACAGCATTACTGTGAGTAGGGTAAAATGAAGTCAGAAAGCCCTGCTCCACTAAACATTATGGTAAAATTCCCTCTTGCATTAATCATGCCATAATTTTGTCCCCAGAGAGAGAAGGGTAGAATTTCAGTGAACATTTGCAGGAAGATTAGTTTGTAATCCCCTTTGAGGGAATGGGACTGATTGCTGTTACCATTCATGTTTTTAAATTAAGCTATTTGTTCTAAGGAGAAAGCAAGGCATGGGACCATCCCAATGTACAGTAAAAAAGCCAGATTTTGTTCCTAGTTTTAGTAAGAAGTCAGAATTAATTTGGAGGAACTGTTCTACAGTATGAATGGGACCAGCTGCTGGGTCGCACTGATCACTCCTACATTAGTGTAGCACTTTATGGAAAGGATAATAGTGTTGGGTTGTGCAACACAGAAAAACTCACCAGCCTCCTTTGGGGGAGCAAAACATAACATGTGGAAATGACAAAGAATAAGTAACTGCACTTTAATTACAAGTATACAGTATTTTCAGCAGCTGAGGGCACATCCTGTTGCGTGTTACGTACAACAAAGTGCAAGCATATTTTGGGCATCATGGTAATGTGGAGAAGGAATGAAATGCATCAGGAATGTGATTAATTGCTTTTGGATGGGATGGACTACTCATTTAAAATTGAAACCTCTTTTCACCTAACAGGACAAATAGACACAAGTGAGTTGAACTGTACTCAGCAAGCCGAAACATGTTAACAACATTAGTAGAGGTCAGGAGAAAAAGCTGTGGAGGGCTTCAATCTCATTAACAAGTGGATAAAGGCCAGAATGAGCAATTTAGATATGACATAGAAAGAGAGATACATTATTTTGATAACCATCAACAGAAAATATATATGGCCACGAAGCAGCATAGTGAATAAATTAAGATGAATGTCTCTTAAAATCTCAAGCTGATGTATATGTGTGTATGAAATATACAGACATGGTGGGCATCTCATTAGGAACTTGCATCCAAAGGGATCCTCTACCATCTCGTCCAACATCTTGCTGTTACCTGCAACCAAACTAAATAATTTCTTTTGCAATCTGCTCAAATGTTATCTTAAAATTAGATAGTTATTCTCTTGTCCTCCATGAACACAGAAAAGCTACTCCAAGGCAGCTGAGTCCAGGCAGGACTGTTCCAGTATTCAGAAAGGGTCTTCATCTAGTTTCCTGCCTAAATTCATTCATGAGCCTTTGGTGGCCATTTGTCAAACAGCAGACTTCAGCTTAAATCATTTCTGTTTTCTTGATTTTTCCTACAAGGCACTTAGATCTTCTCTCATCCTTAATTCTGCTAACAAAATAATACAAATATCCCAATTTAGGCTATATGCATATCTTTATTCACATCTCTCCCTACAACCTCCCTTGTTCTTCTGTTTCTTGTACTGCTCAGCTTCCTAAGGCTTTTGCCTCTGTCAGTCCTATTGTGATTAGTGACAGGAAATTTTGTCATTCACACCTGAAGCTGTGGAGTTCCTGGGCTACTCAGAAAACACAGGCTAAAGCAAACTTTGTAAGCTACTGCCAAACCACACCTTCAAGTGACAGCCAGACAAACCACTAAGCGACAGAAAAACAAAAACAATCACTTATCTCAGTGAGTAGGGGCTCTTCCTTTCTAAGAAAAACGTCCTAGGCATACTCTTCTGTTCCCTGAGTCCTGCCGAGATCTGGTATGAATTGCATCACAGATAATGTCTTTCAGAAACGTTTTGGAAAGTCTGCCTTGGTAAAGAAGCTTTACACTTTTGCAACATTTATAGATGGTTCTTTAAAGAATTATCGATGTGACTTTGTGCACTTCACTAATAATCAGGATGATTAACAGAATGGGTTTTACAAAATAGTTTTAAATTCTCAGTTAGTTACTACAATTAGAAATAATCTGATCTTTGACTTTGTTCAAAATCTACATTGAAAAAAAAAAAAAAAAAGGAAAAGCCAAACCCCAAGACAATAGAACCATTTGGACAAGGGTTTCTGACACTAGAATTTAAAATTGGAATACTTTGACAGTTATTTCTTCTTCAAAATATGTCTTTCACTTTTTGTATTGACAACCTCGTTCTCTTTTTCTTTCTTTAATGTAATCAATGCAGGAAAAAATTGAAAAAAAATTAATTTAATTTTAAAAAAGAAAATTTAATTTCTCAAACACCCTAGCTTAGGTACACTATGCCTTATATGATATTTAATCAGCTACTGCTTGATAGTTAAAAGTGAAGTTATTAACTTTGAATATTAAACCTATTACTGAAGTATACAAATTTGAGAAAATAGATAAGGCCAAGATGTGATATACATATATAAAACTTTGCTCTAATCTTATTCTTGTATTGACAAGAGTATATTTGCTTACTCTTTCAAGCTGTACTTACTTATAATTTGATTTGAAAAGTGGATATTCTCCCTAGCATTTGTTCAGATATATATTGCTACAGAAATAGGGTGGGTGGGTCCTGTGGTAACATTTAAATTAAATTCAGCCACTTTAAATCTGCTGGATACATTCTGAAGAAATTATTCAGAAAACTCAGGGGAGTGACTATTACATTAGTAGATAAAGGAATCAGTTGAGAACAGTTAAGTTAAATATGTGCTACTTACCGTAAAAATGTAAACTCCTGCTTTTATCTTACATTTCTACTGAAGCAAGGTTACAGATGATTTCAGTTAAGTGTTTTGAACCGCAAGGGATGAAACTGAGCCCCTAACACTGATTAGGGATCTTCCTTAGACACCTTTTATGATTTTCTAAAGGCAAAAGACAAGAGGACTACTTTAAAGATAACTGTGTGTCTTAACTACCTTATAATTCTGTTGTAGTAATTTCATACTTATTGCTTCTATCTCCTGATGGAAAATGTGCTGCCTGAGGCCCATGGTTCATCCCAAACAGTACCAGCCTAACTTGCTGACATTTCCCAATGTGCTCTGAATGACTATTTTGCTTCATTAGCACTCAAGAGCTCATCACCTTTTCTTCTTAGCTGAGCCAGCTGATGACTCTGTTGGCTGAACTGTTTTAAATCCATCTGGTAAAACGAAGTTGACAACTCCTTTTTGAGTCACTTGCTATGTATATTAAGGACTGAATTCTACTCTATTTGCCTTCAGTGGGTGAAGAGATATACATGAGGACAGAATTTGGCCCTGAAAACAAAAGAAGTCTTTGAGGGGAAAAGCTGTCAACTCTTGTTTAGCCTCGTATAGAGTGGTGGCAAGGTGCTACTCCACAGTCCTTCTCCTCCTCAGCAGACCAGCTCATTTGCAACCAAGGAGAGTATAACCCCTGCCACTGCTGCGAGGTTGAGATTAAACATTAAGTAAATGCAGTTTCAGGTTGCTGGCCTCAGGGAAGCTACAGATGTGTAAATGACAACAGGACTTGCTCCTCACAACTCAGGAAGAGTCTTGTAAAGAGGCACTGTCAATAAGATTTTGGCTTAAGTATTGGCAGAGTTGTCAAGATAATGTTCATCATCCATTCTTCTCCTGTCACTGCTCAGCAGCAGAGTTATTTCAAGAGCTTTGTAACCTCTGCTGCTGTTGTGAGATCACTATTTACATCTAAGTAAACAGTGCCTTGTGAGCCTCAGTGGGTTTCAACGGGCATCACTGAGAACGAGACACGGCTGGTAGTGTGAACTGTCAGTATGAACTTCTCAAGTCCATCATACCTTTATTCAGAAGTCCCTAACTCGGCTTCAAAGCCAGTGAGGCAGCTGAAAGAAGTGCATGCAAGGTCTTTTCTTCATTAGACTGTTTTATCCTTTGTGTTGCTACATCAGTACTCTTGCACTCATGGCAAATGAAGTCAGAGGCAGAAAGAAAAGTAGTGATTATTACTAAAATTTTGATATAAGGATAATTCTGCCTTTTGTTGATTATTTTGTAAACCTACATAAAATTAGTGTTTTTTCCCACTAACAGTATCAAGAAATTGGTAAAAGGTAACAATGAGTTTGGTAGAGAAAGAGAAATTCATACCAGTTCACCTGGATTTTTCACTTACATGGGAGATGCAGAAAGAAAGCAGAAGTGTTTCATGAGTTCCTGAAATGAGAATTTCCACAACACAAAAATATTTCCAGAAAACAAGACAACTGAAAATTCTGCATTTAGAAAATTCCAGTCTTCCTCACTGCTATCTGGATTCTGAAGGCAGTGAAAAACTATGTAATGAAAATTATATAGTTTACCAAATGAACCAGAAGCTGTGGATTAAAATACAAATTCTATGTCCTTTTTGGATGTAGATACTATACTACAGATACTGTGTCCTTTTCCGTATTGTCTTTTTCTATATTCTCTATATTGCCTAAAGTATTGAACATTTGAAATTTATACTGAAAATGAAATTATTTCAGGGCTCAGGGATAGAAACACAGGCTGAATCAAAGCTATTATGTTTAAATGAACCAGTGGAGGACTTGATTTGCTGATTGGATGCACATAACAAGTGGTAGTAAGCATCAATAAAGTCATATTACTGTTCTTTGCTTGAAAAAAATAATAATAATAACTCTAAATTTTCTTTAATGAGTTTTTTATCAGTCAGTGTAAGTTCTTGCCCTGGGTTAGCTGCTCAAACCTTTAGGAAAAACATAGGTTATTTATTGAATATGTGCCTGAATCCAAATAGAGGTTTGAAACACTGCCCCAGGCCAAGGGACCAGAATAGCTGGATGGAATTATTTAGTTTGATCTTATTTTTTCCCATTAGTTTCATATTTTCAGCTGTTTAGCATCTCCTGATTTCAGGGAACAGTGCTATTTTTTCTGCACAGTGCGGGAGATATTGATCTAAAAAGAGTGGCACATCCAGTGTAATATGTTGAACTAAAATTTTGCCCCTCCATAAATAAGTGCACAAAAACCACTTGGAAATGGGCACTTAGAGCATGCATCTGAGCATCATTAGATTTATATGAGAGTTATTAGGCTGTTGCTCAGTTAGCTGTATGTTTGCAAGAAAGTCTTGTTCTTCTTAGCATGTATACAAATGTGAGAGAAGCAGTGAAAATACCTTGGATTATAAATCTACCTCCAGAGTTTCTCTTCTGAGCTGTACTAGCAAATAAGATATACTGTCCAACTACCTGAAAGGAGGTTGTAGCCAGGTGGGTGTCGATCTCTTTTCTCAGCAACCAGCAGTAGGGCAAGAGGGCATTATGAGTGGGGAGGTTTAGGTTGAATTAGGAAAATATTTTTTACAGAGAGATTCATCAGGCCTTGAAATGGGCTGCCCAGGGAGGTGGTAGATTCACCATCCCTGGAGATTTTTAAAATAAGACTGAATGTGGCACTTAGTGCCATGGTCTGGTAACCATGGTGGTGTTGAATCAAGGGTTGGACTTGATGATCTTGGAGGTCTTTTCCAACCTGGTCGATTCTATGATTCTGTTACAATATTTTAAAAAGATAAGTTAATTTTAACCCTTCATTTAATTTTGTAATGTTGACAACAACTATTTCAGACAAAAAGATATTTCAATGGCTCACTCTTTAAGTCTAAAATACAGATGCCTGGTCTCAGTGGGCCAGTCTGGACTGCCTGAGCTCATCACTTGGATTCCCAATGCACTTAGCAGATAGAGCAGGGCTGCCCTGAAACATAATTCAAGAAGACTGTGCTGAGCAGCTAGCCATCTAGCATCAGCACATGAGAGAATGAAATTACCTCTGTGTCTTAGTTTGTGAATAAACAGATGTAACACTGAACCCAGTTTGAGACCCTCTCCTACGAAGACAGGTTGAGAGAGCTGGGGTGGTTTAGTCTGGAAAAGGGAGGTGTGGTGGTTTTAATCTAGGCCTTCCCTGGTTACCGGTTTGTAACCAAGGAAGGGGCAGTGTTCCCAGTATTCCATACAATTTTTACGTAAATTGAGGTATAAATAAGAGGGGAGGAGCAGCCTTCGTTCTTCTTCTCTTCCGCTGAAGTTTGGGAACAGTGAATCCCTGCATTGGTCTCGCTTATCTAAGGCTGAGGCCTGCAGCATCCACTGACCTGCCACGTGGAAGCTGGGAGAGTGCTGGCAGTGTCTGCCAATCCTGCTTTCTAAGGGATGTGGTGAGATTTGTTTTACTAGATATTTTACTAGTTCTCGGGTTTGATTGTGCATATCTATTCGGTGTCCCTTTTTGTTTCCTTTTGTCCCTTCTTCCCCTTTCCCTATCGCTTCGGGGGGTGTTTGGATTCCTGTTTGCTGTAAACATAGCATCTTAACTGTAATATACATAAAATATATTTTTTGTATAACTAGCTTGGTTTTCGGGTTTTTTTCCTTTGCCCTGGGGGAAGTAGAAAAGGGGAAGGAGAGGGGCTGCTACTGGGGGGTTAGGCATTTGACAGGGAACCAAGTCCGAACCATCACAGGAGGGCTCTGGGAAAACCTCACAACACCTTCCAGTACCTGAAGAGGTTTACAAGAGAGCTGGAGAGTGACTTTTTACAGGGGCATGTAGTGATAGGACAAGGAGGAATGGCTTTAAGCTGAAGAAGGTTAAATTTAGATTAGATATTAGGAAGAAATTCTTTACTGTGAGGTTGATGAGACACTGGAACAGGTTGGCCAGAGAAGTTGTGTATTCACCCTCCCTGGAAGTATCTAAGACCAGGTTGGATGGGGTTCAGAGCAACTAGGTCTACTAGAAGGTTGTTTGGAAGTAGTTGATCTTTAAGGTCCCTTCCAAACCAAACCATTTGATGATTCTGTTATTTAGACAGAGGGTTACCAGACCTCCAGAACATGCCAAATCTTGGCTTGAATTTAGGGCCTACGTGTTACAGGCAGAGTACAACTGACTCTACATGAATAGCTACATGTAGATGTCTAGAAAATTTTCATGCCACTTTTAAGGCATTAACACTTCTGCAATGTTAGCAGGTCAGTTTCAAGCATCATTCTCTTAGACATAGCAAAATGTATCACATTTGAATTTTGTCAATCAGCTTTTTCCAAAATTTTTTCTTGAAATGCTTTCAAAAGGGAAAATTAGTCAGAACTCTTGACTCTTTCCTAAGGTTTTCCATTCCAGAGAGAAAAAATTTTGATTAAATAAAACCAACTCGATTGGATTTTGATGAAAGTACCTTCACAACTGCATGTTAGCACTGTAGTTATGGAATAAGTCCCCTCACATCATATTTATATTTTCAATATTTCAACAGCACAGGCAAGATCACCCATCCTACTACCATGTTTGTATCATTGACAGGACATGAATGTCATGTGATTGAGATCTGATCTGTGCAAGATGTGATTTCGTATGGAGTGTTCATACAGAATCAGGTTTGCCAGTATATTTTATAGCTACACAATTTCTAACTATCTGTGATGACAAAAAAACACTTCATAACATAACTTTAGGGCAATTTGCAAGCTTAAAAAAATTATCTTCTAGGATAAGCACTTAAATGAACCATTTATATGCAGTTAAAAACAGACTCTCTGGCAGCAGATCTGATTTACCACTAAAGTAGAAGTTCAGAAACATTAGTGAGGAAAGACTGTTTTTTCTATAACTGCAATCCCACCATCATACAAAACTACTCTTCTGGGACAGCTTGCAATTCAAAACCACATATTTCTTGACTTTTGTCTTCATAAATTTCCTCTTCTGTTTTCAGTGCTTTTGAAAATTCAATGGAAAAAAAAAAAAAAGAGGTGTTTGATCAACGTGACGATCCCTATTAAACTGGTGATATTTCTACTTCTCCTGTGTTAGTGTAAAACACATTGTGGCTTCATTAAGACTGAAATTTAATTTCCTAAGTGGCAACATGCATTCTTTATAAAACTGTACTTGCCAGTTGTACTCTAAATATTTGGTTTACCTTGAAGATTACACTAGTGTAAAAGATATACACAAGAAAGACACTGACCTGTTGGAACAAGTCCAGAGGAGAACCACTTAGTTGATCAGAGGACTGGTTCACCTCTCCTATGAGGACAAGAGGACAGAGTGGGGCTCTTTAGCCTGGAGAAAAAAAGGCTTTGGGGAGATTTTATACCATCTCCCAATATCTAAAGGGGGCTTACAAGAAAGCTGGAAAGGCCCTTTTTACAAGGGCATGTAGTGATAGGACAAGGGGAAATTACTTTTATATGAAGGAGGATAGATTTAGATTATAAATTAGAAAGAAATTCTTTGCTATAAGGGTGGTGAGGTACTGGAACAGGTTGCCCAGAGAAGTAATGGACTCTTGCTTTCATGGAAGTTTCAAAACCAGGCTGAATGAGGGTCTGAGAAATCTGTTCTAGTGAAAAGTACCCTTCCGATGGTAAGGGATTTGGAACTAGATAATCTTTAAGGTCCCTTTCAACTCTAAACGTTCTAAGATTCCATGATTCCATTCTATGATATTCCATATACCTAGGCTGGATAATTTCTTTAAAGACAATAAAATACTTCAAACCAGTGTGAGCTAGTGAGAGTTGTAAAAAAAGCCATGCTCATGTCTGAAACAAGTCAGAGTGTATTCCATTAAGTCAGTGTAGTTTGGCTGATTTTTTTGCAGTTAGTAATCTCACTTATAGAGAATAACAATGGAGAAAAGCTTGTGGCAATTTCCTGTATAGGGCATATATGAGCAACTGACATGATTAGGCCTGTCTGCTTAAACCAATTTGCATTAATATTCCCTTTTTTTCTTCCAGCTTTGATCTGTTTTTTTGTTGTTGTTGTTTTCAGGGGTTTGTTTGTTTGTTTGTTTGTTTCATGTTTCCCGGTAATCCCCAGCATAAGCATTTACAAAAGGGCATCTTTTTCTGGTTTTATGTTTACTTACACCATGGGGTGACAATACTTGGGCTCTCTTTCATTGAAATGACAGATATTCAAGAAAACTCTTTTTCTAATAAATTTCCAGAAGTTAATGTCTGCTAAGACACATAGTTACTGTCCAGCTGTTCTCTTTCAGCAATAGGGTAGATCAAAAAGTGTATTTCATAAAATTAACTCTAGAGAGCCCTCAGTCTGCGTTATGCCATAGCACGATGATGTTAGCACAAGAGTGGAGTTTAAAAATGCAGTGGACTCTTACAATACTCCATAGCATCAGATTTTCAGCTGAGACTTTAGTGAAAACACATTTGAAGTCTAATTACCTGAGTTGCTAGGTTGATGTAGGTTGATGTCAGAATAACACTGCAATTCTGTCCACAAAAATTTCACAAAATAATGATAGTTGAATGTTCTGGGTTTATATTTGCCACTTTAGTCTCAACAAAGCATGAAAATCTGTTGTGTCAATAATGCAAGACGATTACATTATCTACTTCTGAAGTTATTAATCTTTCTTGCAGAATGCCTAGTTAAATCAGTCAACACAATCTTTTCACTTACAGAATTTGTCTTGCCAAATAAAATCTGGTAATGCGCATTGACAAATCATTTTTCCATTTAAGATAATGCAATTAAAGTTGATTTCCCATTAAATCATACTCCTTTTCAAAAATCAGCAAGAAAAGCCCTTCAGGTTCAGACTTTAATTATTTAAATGCTTATAAAATATACAGCTTGTGAGGTCTGGATGAGCAAATAAATTGAGGGAATGCTGAGCCCAGGCATTTAAAAACTCTTAAGGATTTAGAATAGCTACTATTTAAATTGGAAAGAACTTATAAAAAGGTAGATAGTGCCAGAGGGAGATGTAAGAAACAAGGAATCATCATCTAATCTTATTACTTATAAATTTAATTTGTTTAAAACTATGGGGAAAAGGTAATTAATTTCACATTTGAGATTGTTGATTCTGCAAAGTAATGAGGAATTCTGTAGGATAATCAGGAACAAGTTTATGCTGATGTTAACCAAGGCAAATTTCATAATGACTACGAGGTTTTTAGCCAGTTTCAGTGTGTCAATATTGGCTTCATGGGTGGTAAACAATGCATATGTAAATCAGTGCCCGAAAGCACAAATTCTTAGATGTGGTTAGTGAATGCAACTCCTCTCAAGAATGAAGACCTTAATCTGAAACCTGGCCTCAATGATAAAGTTATTCCTAGATCTGGATCCAAGTATATGATTTTGTATCCCTTGTCTCTTTTCTACTTGCTGTTAAGTCTGTCTTTCTGTTCCTATTGCTTTGCTCTCCACTGCAGACATTCCCTAAGCCTACCTTCGGGCTGCATGAGTTTGAAACAGATAATTTAGATCTTCAGCAAGCCTCCACACATCTCTCATACTGATTCCTGAGCAGATAGTCTCCAAAGCTAAAAAGTTTTTTCTCCTTGTCAGCAGTCCATCACATTTCACTGTGGTAGGACTTATTACTGCTGTATAAAGAGCTAAAGAAATGAATTTTAATTTTCCTTTCTCAGAGGCAATAGGGGGAAGAATGTGATAGTGTTATATGTAGGGCAATTCAGATAATTTGGTAAGAGGGGAATTCCCTGAATTTTGCTCTTATCACCCAGGAATCAATCAGGTTTAAAACAAAGTTGTACAACACATACATTGTGTCTTGGTGTTTACAGAGAGCGTGAGACTTGGCTTGGTGTCAGAAATGGGATCCCAGCTCTGGAGAGGCATCTTCACCAAATATGAGCCAGCTCCAGGCTGAGGCCCAGCCTGACACCCAAGACGTGAGGAGGGAAGCATGCTGGGCTTCCAAATGCCTCTGTGGGGACACACAGTTTTGGATGCAATGGGGGATTCCCAATTCACTGTCCAGGGAAATGCCTACCAGTGGATGTCTCTACATATTCTTCAGACTTGTGTGCACCTGTGATTTGGTTTATCAGTATCACTTTTGCTTTTGGCCTGTGGTCTGTATTTAAATCCAGAATTAAAAGAGGTATTTGCATGGTGAAAGTTAAGCAGGTGGGAAAAAAAACAAACAGAACAATAAAGTCAGGGTTAACTGATCAAACTGTTATCTGAAGCCACAAAGCTATGTGCAGATATGCTCACAGGAGTGGGGTCAAACTGACAGAGCATCTGGACACCCTGTGTTTCTCCTGCTGTGCTGAAGCTCCATCAGTACCTGTTGTGTTGGGGCTTTCTGTACTGTTTTGATAATACCATGCCACAGATACTGAATCAGTATTGTAAACAATACATTACAACAAAGTCATATGAAGGAATGTACATAATCAGTATCCTTTCATGTAATATGGGTAAACTAAAGGGATTGTGTAGGAAATTATGGATACCAAATTTTAGTAGTGCAGACAGAGTAAATTACCCAGCTATCCTAGCTCTGCTCTCTAAGATCTCATTTTTCAGTAGGAAAAAAAAAATTCTGATCCAACACAAGAAAACACAGTTCATCATTATTAGTGTTCAAAAAGCAATTGACTGAAATCTGCTATCAGTTACAGTGGCAGAGCGTGTGGGCAAGGGAGAGTGAAACACTGGGGCATCTCTGACTTTGTTGGCATGCAAAACCTCTGCAAGTAGGCTACAGGGGCTTATTTCCAAAAAATGTCGCAACCTCTCCCTATTCCTTCCTTGGTGGGAGTTTGCAACACATTCTCCTGTGCTGCAAAGGCTTCTTAGAATTTAAAAATGGCACCTTAGTATAAAAGCTGTTTTGTTCCTCTGTTCTCAATTGGCTAAACAAAAAGAGAAAGAAAAAAAGTAAGCTTACAGCGAAAAGTGGGCCGCTATTTTGAGATCTCCAGGAATTACTGATGTTGAACTCTATGGTGTGTCACAAGAGTTGTAACACCAGGCACAGAAGAGTAAAGCATCCACCCATATTTATGAGAAATACCATCTGAAAAACACCAGTCTGGTCTCCTTTACACCTACATGCTTTCATTTCACTAGCAAACTTTTCACAGTTGTGTATGCATGAAGAAGCTTTTTGTAGTGAAATTCTGACAGCACTGGTGTAAATGAAAATAGTATAATTTATTTTAATATAACAAGGATTTAATAATCTCTTGTATCATCAGGTGCTTTTTCTCAGGAAGCAAGAAGTAGCTACCTGAACTGACTCCTTTCTCCTTTCAGGGGTACTCTTCCACAGACCAACCTTAAAGAAAGACAAAATTTTGCTACCAGTTTTTTTTGTGAAGATGTTGTTAAAGAATAGCTGGGCAAATATGTTCTGTAATTACAGTCCAGTAAACTGTTACAAAAGCAAGCATTACTGATTAATAACAGCTGAAATTAATAACAGAACAACTTTCTTAAACATTACTGTGTGAATTTCAGTAAAGCCTTTGATCTACCTTATTAATAAATTGATCTCGCAAATAATTCACATAAACAATTACACAGCCATTAAACTGTTAAATTGTGTGTAATCAAGCCGCTGACAGATTAAACTATGTCCATCTATTAAGAGGGTTCTATATCCCTATAGAAGAAGTCACAATGCAATTGAACCACCCTATTAGGCAATATGTGCCCTAAAAAATTAGCAACGAGATGTTTAATCAGTGTCAAAACAGATATCCATTGTACTATGAATATAGATGTTATATTTCCGGATATATGAATGTCTGAAGAAAATTGGTTATGGTTAGAAGAGATCTAGTGAGAAGGGGCTTGATTCATTTATTGCAAATATTTTGATTTATGTCTATAAAATGTTGTTCTATTTATACTTGCATTTCTTTTTCCCTCTGCTCTGAATAAAAGGATAGGAGGCCAAGGAGATAGTCAAAGTTTAAAGTAGAAGATTTGAGAAATCAGATGCTAATGTTAGAAATGTTTCTGTACCCTTAAGTGCTCCACAACATTAGTTGCTTTCTTCAGTCCCACCAGATGTCATAGTGATCTGTCTGGATGTACCAACATCTTTATTGAAGTTATAGTCCAATATATATACAAAAATAAGACATGTTTTGATATGTATATTTCACAGAATCACAGAATATCCTGAGTTGGAAGAGACCACAAGGATCATCAAGTCCAACCCTTAGCTCTGCACAGGACCGTTTCCAAGAGTCACAACATGTGCCTGAGAGTATCATGTGAGTGCTTCTTGAACTCTGTCAAGCTTGGCAGAGTGACCACCTTGTAGCGAGCAAACACACAGAGTAAACGTGGGGTTTGTGTATGGGACCCTCATCTGCGTGGAAGTGCACCCAAGAGCCCCTTCTTCCCTGGTATTTCCGCAGTCCCTGATTCTAAACTTTGTAAAACCCCTATCCACAGCCCTGTGTTGCACTCTTCTTCCCTGTCCCAATCTGTGTCTGATGCAGGTTAATCTGGCATTTTTCTTTCAAGAATTTATGATGATATTTATGGCTTCCTAAGACAGGAATTACACATGTGAAAGCATAGTAATGTGTTTGAAAATGAGAACCTTAAAAAATTCTAAATGAAGAAAACATACATGATATTCTCCAAATTTTCTTCTCCTGATTTAATTTTGTGTGAAGGGTTGTATTTATTTCTAAGAAATAGTTTGCATTGCACCTGTAATGGACTACGTTTAAAAGACTAGACTCCATCCCTGAAAATCTGTCCTAGCTGAAGTTTCATGTGCCCTACCTCTCAGTCTGGGTGCACCAAAGTACATGAAGAGACATCTTTGCTTAGCCTCTAGTAAAATTACATATTAATTTAAAACATGGAACCAAGAAAAAATAGTGTTCAATTACCATTAAAATTTAATGTACTTGCATAAGTATTTCATAGCAATGTCAGGCTGAGGATACAGAAGTGCAGACACAAATATTCAAATATGAAAACCTGTTATTGTTCTTTTCTCTCTTGGACAGAAATGAATATTTAACCTGAAGGTTGGAAGCTCATTATTACTTTATATTCATTTTTTTTATTGCTCTACATTAATCTACATATATGGACATGTATATGTGTAAAATATATGTGTAAAATGCACTGTGTCCGTGTACTTAAGGGCATTAACTGTAGAGTTGGGATTTAAAAGAGACTTTAGTGACTCAAAAGTATCCCTGTCATTGTTTTTTCATTTTACTGTGAGATCTCAGTAATTTAGGTGCTCTGAATTTTTTTATGTGACATTGAAACTACTTTTTTTCAATAAGAGTTTCATCAAGTGAGTTCCTGAGATCCTTACAGAATTTCTGGAGAGAGAGGAGACAGGCAGTGCATTCTCACTAATAACTTGGAAATGACACAATATAGGAGACCCATATTTATGTTCTGTGTCCTAGTCATCACATAGCTCAAAAAAGTTGTTGACTGCTCTCTGACTCTAGTATTTTGGGTTTGGAGTTAGTTTCATTTTGGATCTCCGATTTTTAAGGTCTTCATTTTATTTTGCATGGGAAAAAAATCAAGGCCTCTGGAACCACTCTCTTCCTACTCGTCTGTCTTCCTTAAGGGTGTATATTTTGGCAGGAAGACAGAGAAGAGCAGCTCACCTTCCCAATCTACCTGAAATACAGCAAAGGATATTTCAGTTATGGATCAGCTTTTTTCTCTTCCCAAAGGAGAAACTTTTTGCCCATGGCTAGGGAGGTATGGAGGAGTTCACTTTGGGAGATTAAGGTGCATGGAGGAATGAGACAAAAAGGTTATGTCATGCATGAGAGTCACCTTTCGTTGGGGAAGAGCATGATCACAGGGCTGCCTTTTCCTGTTGCATAAGTGTGCACATCTGGATCTGTACATGCTGCCTGCTCTTATGAGCACACCAAATCACTTGTTGGACTCAGCGATCTCAGGGTTTTTTTCCAACCTCAATGATTCTGTGATTCTGTGTACCTCTGTTCTGCTTCTCCTCTGCCAAATTTCAGCTGGTGTCTGACTGTCTGTGTAACTGCAGATAGCAAGGCTGGTTCTCTGGGTAATAATGCTGAATTTCCATAGCTTGGAACTACACTTTAGAAAATGCCTGGATTCCTCACTGCTTCATTAAAACTAGGATTTTGCCTGCAAAAGAAGGATTGTATATGTCTGTCTTAGGTGTAGCTGCACCAATACATAGGGGAGATTTTCCTTGAAGATTTTATTTCTTTAAATATCAACATACACTGTGTACATAATATTAATGAATAAATATTATTTAATCATGTATTTTCTTCAGAGAGCAAATATGTGACTTCTATTTCAATAGGAAAATGAGCCTGTGTGTACTAACGTATAAGGATTTTTTTCTGACAAATACAAATTCACTGAACCATTAATCTTTTGTGATAAATACACAGGACTATAGGGTTGCAAGACAGTTCCATTTTCCTCTTTCACATGGATCTTCAGTGGTAAAAATTAGAAAAGATCCAAGAGATAAAGTTAGAAATAAAGATACAGAATTTTGTATTTCTTCTGTGAGTTCATCCACTCAGATATACTTAAAGTTATAAAATACTTTCATTTATATTTATTCACTTTTTGTTCTTTCTTGAAGAAAAAAAAACCACAAAACCCAAAAACCAAACCAACCCAATGACAACAAAAAGAACCCACAAAACCCAAAACTGAACAAACTACTCCCCCCATCAAAACCCACAACAAAACAAAACATCAAGAACCTCTGAAAACAACCCCAAAAGCAACAGCTAATATTCTTTCTGCAAAATCACTGCACATAGGTACAACCCCATTCTGAATCTGCTCTTTGTCATCTAATAATGCTCTGTTGTACCTTCATCTGCATATGCATAAGTAATTTGCTTTTAACTTAGACTATCTGAAGGTCTCAGCCTGAGTTCAGAGGTGAACACTCGGCTAATCACTGCAGAAAGACCTATAATTTAAACAAGAAATTTCAGTTTTAAAGTACCCGTAAATTGCTTTAAAATTACTCCAGGTAAAATATAACAAATAGGAATCTTTCTAGTCAGCTTTTCAGCAATTTTTACTCATTATTCACAGAAAACCATGAATTCAGCCAAAGAGTATCTTCACCTATCTTATGAATTGCTCAGGAAAAAAATAAAGCAACCTCACAATATACCAAAATACTGACTCCTCCCTTGTGACTTGCCTTGCCTTCCCCTTTCTTCTTCTCTGAAAGAGTACACCTTTCTATATCTACTCTTGTGAAGGCCCAAGGGACTTTTCACCAGTGCTTTTCTCCATGAGATGCAAAGTTCAGGGTGGGGACTCTGAGATGAGCGACCATGTGATATAAATGAAATGGGGCAATTTGCTCAGCTTCTTCTCAAGATAATGTTGCAGTATTAAACTGCCATAGGACCATAGTTTTGACACTCAGAAAGATACCACTGAACCAGTGAATTTTAATCTTTAGTTTGCCTCCAAAAAAAGAAAACACATTCCAGTGAAATTTTAGGCTCCTCCACAGTTAATTTAGGCTCACTAACTTGGACCTCTTTTAATTAATCGTTTCTTAAAAATAGTTCATAAACTTTCTCGGGCCAAAGAAAATCATTTAAAAATGAAAAACATGATTATGAACCATATATTGGACCTCAACTCTTAAAGATTATATGTAAACTACTATCCCTCTTACTTTCTGACTGAGATAGTATTTTTATTTCAGTTTTAGCTTCCACTTTTTTTTTTTCAAGTGAAGTCATTAACTGTCTTTGTTTCCTCTACCCCTTTCTTTCATTTCTTCCAACTGCTTGCCTAGAATGGCCTGCACATTGTAAATATTTTTCACACCCCTCCTCAAATTGAATCCATGTAAGGGAATAAAAATACTAGTCTGCAGGTGCTACTTCTCTGCTGTCTTATCTGATAGGGTGCAGTGAGACTTCAAGGTCTTGTGAAAAGTCAAACACTTACCAACTGAGCCCTGTCACAGTGACTTCCGTGAATGCAACACAGTGAAATTTCTCCCTCAGCCCTGGAGGTGAAGGGACCTTTCACATCCCATTGGAGAATCTGGGAATTTGCTGGGCTCTCTGGCTCATATGCAATGCCCAAGAGAGAATGTGGAAATATGGCAAAATATAAAGAACACTAGGAGACTGTGGCTAAGCTTGAGACAGAGTGGCATGAGAAAGTGGAATCTCAGAGAAATGCTTATTCCAAATGGTTAAAAAAGCATAACACTATAAGTGTGTAGAAATCACAGTGTTGCTGTATCCAAGGAAGTAAAATAGAGCATTCAGACAAAATATATAGCTACAAAGTGAAGTCAGGACAGGGCATGAAAAGGTCAAGGTTCTTATTTGAAGGGCAAATTCATTCAAAAGAGTGCTATGCAGGCTAGAAACTATAAGGAAATGTCTTTAGGTTGAGATGTGTAACAGAGTCACACATGTTGCCCCTCCTTAGGTGAAGGATTTCCACAAGGAGCACAGAATCTCCAGGGGATGTGGAGTTCACGTTCCTCACTGGACTTGTGATGCACAGACTTCAGAAACTTTTATCAGTTCAGCACCTCACCAAAACAGCAAAAAACATCCTGGTAATTTTTCTCCTGTTTATGATCATGTGTAGCATATTAAATTTTCACTGGGAAGCTGGCATTTTTTCATTTTGGGGCATCTCATAGTTTTCCAATGAATAACACAATGATATGAGTAAGAGATGAAACAGTGGTGCCTTGACAGAAAGTCCAATGAGTGTATCTATTTTCGTCTGGGAAAATTGCTGTCAGTTCATATTGGAGCTCTCCAGGCTGAAAATGCATCATTCATCATGGGTGAGATCCTCATCTTGCTTTTCCCCTATGTCAGCTCAGAGCTCTTCCTTTAACAGAGCCGAAGCTACTGTGACACTGCAGTAGCAGAAGAAAATTCAGATTCTATCCCCAACAATGTGCACAAAGCTTTAATTGCCTCTCTGTGCGTGAACAAAAGCCTGATATTTCATTTTATTTTTGTTTTTCCAATGGATCAAAGGACTGAAAAATATTATTCTCACAAGAGTAGTAATTTAATATTTTTCTTTTTGTTGAGTGAATGCGCTTTAGCATTTGCAATGCAAAAAAGTCCTAACCAGTTTCCCACTCCTTCACTAAGTGTTTGGAAAGTCCAAGGTAGTTCTTTTAGCTGTGAATCACTCTTTCATGTCTAATGCTACATGTAGCCACTAAAGAAGAAATTTAAGCTGGTAGTTTTGAGACTGAAGATCTAAATAATTTTTTAGAATGTTGGTCATTTACTTTAAGGTAGGAAATAATTCTGAACTTCCTCCTTTCCTAAGCTGCAAAACTGAGATAATTAATATTTTTTTTTCTTGTTCCATGTCTTTTTGAAAAAAGAATCAATTCCTGCCTGACAAAAGAATTTTTTTAGAAAGAAAATTTAAAAAGTTTTAGAAGGGGTTGGTATCACTTTAAAATCTATCCAGGATGAATAAGGAATGTCTGACAGCTTCTGGAAGAATTCTGGACAAAATCAAAGAAATATGACTGATACAAAAGCTTGAAGTTAAAAAACTTTAGCTAATGTTCAGTCACCATCCTTTACTCAATTAATTAAGTCGTTTAAAGATAGTCTGGCACAGACCAATGTTTGTTAATGCAGGAAAAATCAGCAAGGACTTAGTTCTAGTGAGCTATGATAGCTCCTAGAGCTTCCCATTACGAAGCCTAAAGAGCTTTCAGCAGAAGCACATCTGCTTTCCTGTATGCCATGAATGTGGCTTATATTTAAGACAGATATAACATACCTTTTGACACTACTGACATTCAGATGCACTGACCACATTCAGGATGCATTCATAAATACTTTCCAGGCAAGTCTTTTATAAGGACACTTAAAGATGATTACATCTTTATTGCTGTAACTTCAAAGACAAAAGATTTGGCCTTTGCCATGGCTTTTAAGTTACATCAAACAGGTTAAATTTACCTTTTTATTTTTTTTCCCCCCTAGTTATCCTATGCCACCTATTTTTCATGAACTGTTTTTCTGGGTTAAATAAATCTTCAGTTCCACCAAGTCCTGACAAGCAATTCAATGATGTCTAGAGATGAAGAAATGTATCTTATTGCCTTGTCTTTTCTAGATGGCTGAGAAGGAACATAACAACATGTTCCTGAGAGGAGATGGGAGAAATGAGGTCCACAAAGCTCTGTTGTCGTCAGGGTAAGCTTTCATTATGCTTGAAGTGTGTTAACAGGACTTAGAACAACAGTACTGTGAAGGTTGAAATAGGTGAAACTGAAAATAGGTGAAAACACTTGAAAATGGGTGTAATGTGTTTCACAGGGATTTCTTATTTTAGGGGACCTATGTTTTACAGCTTTTTTTTTTTTCTTTGATTAGTCAGTGATTTAGACCTAGCTATTTGTGTCAGAGGTCAAATTTGCACTAAGTTCAGACCTCTCATATTCATGCCTGACATGTCATAAATTAAGACAAGTTACATGTGTCAGATAAGCCTCTGAACATTTGAATACTTCTCTGCATCAAAACTCAACTCCAGGCTTTTTGAAGTTCACTCAACACTACTACAATGTTTAATCCATTCATGAATATTCACACAAGGTAACTGATATGCTTTTATGTCACTTCTACATAATTGAAGGCTCTTCAGCAACACCTGTGAAACCTGTCTGACTTTTAAACTAAGCAAAGCTATATTTTTTTCTGTTTATATTTTATTATATAACAAATACCACCATGGGAGCGTGGTCAAACAGATGATTTTGAGAGTTGCACTCTAAAGAAATGAGAAAAGCATAAAACATTCTGCTGGGAGAGGTAAATTAGAAAGATTTGTTTCATTAGAAGACACATAAGCTTTTGTGATCCATCTGTTGGCAGTAGCTCTCCTTACTAAATAGACCTGGATGATCAGAGCATTGGAATTCAGGAAGCAAGAAATGTTAAAATATGTATTGGAGAAAAACAAAACAAAACAAAACGGCAAATTTAAAGTAGAAGAACCTCTGGGAGGAAAAAGTTTGGCAGAAATCATAGTTCCAAGTTCTTACAATTGTCCCGGTGAGAGAGAAAACCAGATCTGCCCTATGCAGAACAGGTGGCTTGTTCTCAACCCACAGATGTTCTGAATTTGGAGACAAAAATCTGATGACAGATTGCTGAAGGATATGAGACATTATTGCAGACCCCTTCCATCTTCATACATCTACACTGCTATAGACTCCTTCCACATTTTTCCTTGTCATCACCTGGGACAAAGTCCTTCAGAAGAAACCTGTACTGAGAGATGCTCTGACAAAGGGACTCAGATAGGCTCTCACTTTTCTCTAATCCTTGAGTACTTTTGGTGAAATGGTTCTTTTAATGAAGCTTATCCTCCCTTTCGCTGAAGTTGGCTCCTCTCAGAGGTAGCAAATCAAATTCCCAAACTGAGTGGGTCAGTGGCTAGCTTTGGCCTGGGTGTCTTCCCCGTCAGGCCTATTTTCTTCTCTTTAGGAGAAAGAAATGATGCCTAAATGATGCCTTGGCTCACTTTTTCCTGTTTTCGGAGTACATTTCTTTCTGGATGTCACAAGCTGCCTTCTGATTGTCACCAACATTACTATTTCTATCAGTCTGATACTAGTCTGCAATATCTCTGCCCTCATTACCACCCAACCCTTTTTTCTTGATTTTAATCCACCATGGAACCTGCTTATGGTTGTCTGGTTAGCTAGTGCTATGAGAGATAAGGAAATCATTTAGCAATCTTTCCAAATGGCTACCCTTTGGGACTTTTCCTGGCTTCAGTCTCTGTTAGTCTTATTTTTTCTGTCTGTAAGCCACAAATACGAAATGTAATGAATTTATACAATATCACGTACAGAAAACTTGCAGAGAACTTCACTGATTCAAGACATGAGAGGTACATTCTTCAGGACTAAAGCGAAATAATTAGATGCACAAAACGTTCTCATGCAGGGGTGGTACTGCTTTTGGCTGGAAGACCTGAAAATCTACTGTGCCCCTTCAATTTACAATATATGAAATAGTGCTTCAGAAAAATGTCTGCAGTGAAGGTTAGGGAAGGATAACTAGAGTAATGCCTACCATAATATCTGAGGAATATTTGAGGAGCAGAGGAACATCACCTGGAATACAGACTTGTGTAAAGATATTTTAGATGCCTTTTCACTGGGCATGGGGAAGTAGACTGATAGAAAAATCAAAAATGCTTTGAAACCACTGAAAATGGGCAGAAGAATATTATTAGGTTAGCATTTTCACATGTTCTGCAGGAGTCCAGATGCCAAGTCTCTCTTGATGTTTTAGAACTTTAGGCTTAAAAAAAAAATTAATCTTTAAAGTCTTTGCGAATGAAGAATCGGGGAAGGTTTTTACACCTTCCAGCCTGCGCACTGGATTTTTTAGGTGAGACACAGTGTGCGCGGAACTGAGCCCACCCTTTAATCCTGAGGTTCATCTGCCGGGGCCAAGCGAGCTTGGATGGTGACAGCGAGGTCCTCAGGACGTAGATGGATTGCCTTACAGGGCTAACGAGCTCCATCTGCCCGGGGAGTGGCCCCGACTGGGAATTGAACCCGGGCCTCGGCAGTGACAGCGCCGCGTCCTTAACCACTAGACCACCAGGGGCTCCCTTATTAATCTTTAAGCTCTGTGAAAACACTTTCCTTGAATATTCTTATGTTGGCTCAGTATAGTCTTAAAAAATAGAGTTTTCCATATCTTCCAAGATAGAGAGCCAGAACATTAGCTTTAAAGTGGGTAAAGTCAATGGTCCTTCTATCCTCAGGCATTTGTGGTTAGCCTCAATTCACGTCTCTATCTTAAGTGGCTTCCAGCCATGAATATTAGCACAGACAGAGGCAACAGCCACACTGCCCTTTTTGCAAAGAAATCCAGTCAACTAGGGACTGGAGGAACAGGGAAAGAATTTTCTTTCTTCAGCTTTGCAGAATACACACACAGATTCTGGCCCAAGACTATCTTCAGGCTTGTTCTAACAACTTATTGAGAACTCTTCTCAAGCCAAAAACCTGAAAAATCCACACAGGATATTATACTGGGCTGAAGGAACAATAGCTGCTCCTTAATGCCTGATAAGAAACACTAGGATAATGCTTTCTGTCCCTCCCTTGCAATCTTGTCTGAAATGGACCTTATGAAGGTAACTTCATTAATATTTCACACTTCAGTAATGTTTCAGGCAATGTCAGATAAGAATAAAGTAAATATGCACTTCTGAGCTACTTTAGTGACATCTCTCTAACATGCTTGACATGCAAGGCACAAATTCATCTTTTAGACGATTAGATAACTGGATTCTTTTCCCCCTTTGATGCCTAGCAACTTCTTACTCCCTTTTTGAGTTCTAGATGCATAATGTATAGCTTCTTTACTTAGTTCAGTGGTGAGTTATGAATTGCTTCCCAGTCTGCCATCAAATATGAGTCACAGACCAAGTCTGCCTTAGACAACCTGCAGCGCTTGAAGCCTGTAGTCCAGCTTGAAGTCAATGGGGAATATTTCTGTTCACTTCAATAAAAGCTTTATGGATTTTTTTCTTATCTTTTTTTTCCTTTCTTCTCCTCCACAAATGTCTAAAACTTTAAGAAAAAGTAATGTATCCTTGACAAGCCTACATTAAACCTTTCAGTCTTGTGTAGATTTTCCACCATATTCAGGAGAAGGAAATTCTTCCATAGCACAAGTGGTGTTTGCCGTTGTAATAGGTGCAATAGTAACACTATTATGGTGTTCTTTCAGCAGTCATCTATGTAAGAGGACTCTGTGGATAAAAGCATTTTTTCCTGAGGTATTTAGCTTTCCATCTGAAATAGCAAGCAGATGTAAAAGCAATAGAAAAAAATTGTTTTAATTGTATTTTTTTTTGTATTTCAAATGGAGCAACTGAGTAGACCAGCATGAACATTGCTAATTTAATGCTGCATGATATAGATATGGTAAATAAACATTGTTTTTACAAACAGGCATGCCCATGCATGCCTTCTGGCAATGTAATCTGGTAGAATTCTGACAGTTTCAGCTCATGATAATGCATCAGTACGCCACAGATTTAGTCCAGTGGCATACCTTTTTAAGATCAAGTCCCTTTCCAATGTAGAATAACATTTATTTTTGATTCGATTTGCTTTATGAAAACTGGCTAAGCAGATCTGTTTATTTAACCAGTCATTTAATTTTGTGCAGTTCTTGTCCTTTATTACACCTGATTGAATCAATTTTAATGTCCCTGACTACCTTCCGTTTAGTGTTTAGTTGAATTTTGGCTTAATTCTATTTTTTTTTTCTTTGAAGATACATGCACAGAGCAATTATATTGGGCTTTTATAGGAGAAACCTGACATTTATTGTTTTGGTTTGTCACTAGATACATTCAGGTAAATTCTCGCTAATTTCAAGATATTTTTTTGGAGTCAGATTCATGCTGTCTATGCCACACCAATGTTAATACAGCACACATATGACTAGTCTAAACATGAATATTTAGTTTTTGAGCATTACCTTTTCTAGGTCAGTATGGTTTAGCTGGCCATTATGCAGAGCCAAACATATTTACTTTGCATTTTTGCCATAGGCTAAAGCAAAAGCTGAATATGTCAGATTACTAGGAGTTAAAACATATACAATTAAACCTAAAGAAATGGGTAAACCTATCTTTTTCAAAATTCGTCTCAGTCCAAATGTAGAGCTTTAGATAGACCAACTTTGAAAATTCTGTATAAGCTGACAAAGTATATTCTCATCAAATAAAGTCATATGTTATAGCTTCCTTCTGTAAAAAAACCTAGATTTTTCAACTAACTGGAATTATTGGCTTGAAAAAAATTAATGTCAATATTTTTCTGTAATCTATAGTACTTAAGGCAGTCATAAAACTATATCAGGGGATATGTGTGAGTCAGCACAGACAGGCACACTCTTCACAAATAGTGAATTTAATGATGGTAGCACTGAAGAAGCACCTGGGCAAAATATAGGTACCATTAAACTCAGTTCCTGCTAGAGGTTCACTGGCCTGATGGTAACATCATTTTAAGGATTATTTGCAGTTGCTAGATCACTTGAGCATATTTATGACCCTCATTGCCAGTCTTTTGCTTTTAACCTGTTCCTCTCAGCACGGGTAATAACATAAGAAACACATCTGTAAAAAGAAAGTACAATCATTCTCCAGCTGATTAACAAAAAAAGCCCAAAACACCTGCTTGGTTTAGAAAACTTTGATCTGGTTAAAAACTTCTGAAGGAAGTATTAGTTCTACCTCAAACTGCTTCTCTAAATGCAACTTTTCCAGCTGCAGTTTTAACAATTTGATCAAATGCACCATATTATTTTCTTTTTTGAATGTCAAGTTTGCTAGTTGTATGCATGCCACTTGCTTGTCAGGAGCAACTCACATTGTATTTAATTGTCACTGTCTGAAATGGTCTTGGGGGTTGAATGGTAGCTGAAGTGAAAAGTTAGGAAGAGAATAGCAGAACAACCATCACTGAGGAATAATTCTGTTCATATGAGACTATTAGGGCAACTATTTCATAATTCGTTTTGTACATTTGTCTCCATCCTCTGAATCCTCTACAAAGTGGGTGGTTAAAGAGTTTAAGATTCCAGCACCATCCCATTACAGGCTGCAAATTGTCACAGAGCATCACTAAAATAAAGAAGAAGATCAAAACATTGGTTGGGGTTTCTTTATTTACTTACTTTTGTATTTCTTTTCCCTTAGATTTCGGTAAAAATTTCAATATCTTGTTTCATTAGAAACTAGATTTGTTTAGTCTTATCCTTCACCTGTCAATACATTGAGCATAGAATCTAAAAGGACTGACAGAATCATTGGGTGTTGAAATTCTCTGAGTAGCAGCAAGCAAGAAGAACATTTTATACTGTTGTCTATGGTTTATGTTGATCCCTGGATTAGATACTTTCCTTTTGGGGGGGGGGGGAAGTATTTTCATCTAACTCAGTCACATGAAACTGCTTTTATTTTACAACCGTCATCTCATATTCATGCGTACTTTCATCTTTTTTGCAGGAATGATATCAAAATCCCATAGCCTATGATGTCATTTAATCAGTTTTGCTTTAATTTAATGACATTCCAAGCTGAAATTCACTCTGTGATAGAACTACCTTGAATTCTTTAGCCAATTCTAGTCACTCATTCAACAAAACCAATTTAAATGGGAGATATGCCTGAGCAAGAGCTGAACAAAATCTGACTGATGAATTGAAGTATTTGTCCTGCGGTGTATAGAAAGGTGCTTTCAATTTCTCTGCACAAAGAGTGGAGATTTAAGCATGCAATGAAATCACCGGAATTCTCGGTGATGAGATACTCGTCTACTTGTAATACAATGCAGGGAATAAAGCAAACTACCTTCCTGCAGAGAACAACTTCCCCTACATTTTTTTCTGCTAATGTAACCATACACAGTGCCACTAGGCATCCCTTTTGCTACCATCAGCAACTGCATATTTGACCTAGGCAAGATATAGAATCATAGCATCATTTAGGTTGCAAAAGATCCTTAAGACCATCCCATTATTAACCTAGCACTGCTAATGTCACAAAGTTATTGTAGCAGTGCAATATCTTTCTTAGAAACACGTCTCTTACATGATATGCAGTCTCAAAAGAGATGAAGGAAATTATTCAGACGTACCAGTGTTTTGAAATTTTTGATTTTGTATGTATAGATGAGTTAGTCTAACGTTTCCCCAAAAAGGTTGGAGTAAAATGTTATTTGTCAGATGTGGTTTTAAACACAAGGTAGCTGATAAGCAAAATAACATGGAAAACGTGCGATTAATTAGATTTTTAGTAAAAGCTTTTTATGGTGTTCTTATTTTTGTCCCTATAAAAACTATAGCTAATATCTGCTGGGCAGACAACTTCCTGGGCAAGTTTTACACAATAGTGCCCAAGAGATATCACAGGCTTACTTCAATGACTCCAGTAAAAATAGATGAAGGAAAATATTTAAAACTATATCTCATGAAGTGTCTTTCAGACGAATTAGTGTAAATATCTGGTGGTAGTAGTAAGTTTACTTTTCAGATTTGTAATTATCATCAGAAGCCAAGTGCCACAGTCCTTATTCCTGTATCTTCAACCAGAGTATTACTGCAGCATTTTGGCAACACTACGACTCCCTAGTTAGAATTATCTAAGAAATAGGGGTGCTGCAGGCTAGACTCATATTCTCTCAAATTCTAAAGAAGAAATGTACAAAGGGTAGGAATTATATATATATATATATATATATATCAATAATAGATGAAGGATTTGTTCTGACGGAGCTATAATATGTAAGAGGTTATCACGCTAGGATTAACAAAAAGCAATAGAAAATTATCTTTCCAAGTTGTATACCCAATAATTTTCTGGGCATGACTGATCAATGTGCAAATGTCATAGATAACACAAATTTAAGGGGTGTTAAGTCCTCTGATGGTGCAAAAAAGGCAGGCATACTAGAACAACGCTCTCTTTGCTATACTGACACGCCTTTTCTACAATTATGGCAATATAATATTTTAAAGCAAAGAAAATAATGTCATTTAAGCAAAAATCTCTTAACTCATTGTTGAACTTTACTTTGCAAGCATATAAATCCCTCAATATGCAATTCTTGTCTGTATTTGCAAGGTAATCTACAATCACTTCAAGTTACACTGCTTCCTACAGCCATCTTCGCAGGTATCTTCCGGTGTGTACCCAGTTAGAAGCCCTTCAATAATTATGCAGAACCTGAGCATGGCAAATATGAGTAAAGACTGAAACTATCTAGACAGAGCTTAGGGTCAAATGAGTACAAGATACGAAATTGTGGTGAAATACAGATTGCATCACCTCTGAGAAACTGTGAAAAACCTTAAAGAATTTTTAACTCTGGGTTCATCTATAAATATGTGTATATAAGGCCATTTTCCTTTCTATTTCTGTAAAATAGAAGGTAAAATAAGGTAAATGTTCTTCATATAATATTCTTTGCCTATTAAAAAAAAATTGTCTAAGTATTTAGTCAGCCTAAATTTTCCAGTTAAAATAGTAATTTCATTTATGTGAAATTCTGAAACATTTTTCAAGGAAGTATTTTTTAATAGAGTTGCTACAAAACATTTTTTCAACAAATTAAATCAATCACTCAATAAATCCAAATTGCATTGTTTGTTACAACTGCTCTTCATTCTGTTAAGAATTTTTCGTGTCCACTATGGAGCAAATTACCCTTTTATTTGAACACAGCTGTTCAAATGTTTCTTTTTGAGTTTAGTTGGTACTAAAGGTAACTAAATGTAAGGTTTTTGCTTCCAGTTCTACTTGGACATAGGATTAGATAATTGAAGCTGTCACTCTTTGTTGTAGATTTGGAGAAAATGAAGAGAAGTTCTTTACCTGGTGAAGATGTTTCATCTTATATTTACAGAGCTTTGAAACTTAATGACAGATTGTTACCTCCTTGATTGTTAATCAGTGTCATTGTTGATGAGCCAGCAAATGTTTGGGGGATGCCTTAAAAATACTTTTATGCCTCTGGTGCAAGGATACATTCTGTTCTATCTTTAATGGGGATGGTGAGGGAGTGAAGTACAATGAAGACAACATGTTGAAAGTTGCTTTTTCTCCATTTATATAGAAATGAAGTTATTGATCTCCATTTCCACCTTTAATTTACATCCAACAGTGTTCTTGCACAATTGGTTTTGTCAGTTTTTTTTCAGATGGTTTAGAAATTCTGATATTAAGGGAAATATGGTCCCCACAGTGCACTGTTGTCCTTCAAACTTTCTATTAGAAATTTTCTGCTCAGTTTTTCACAAAGTCATGCATGTGGGTGATACCACACATACCGATCAAAATCATTCCCTATGAAGGACAGCAAGATGTCATGAAACTACACCAAAGTCTGCTTCACAACTGAACAAATATAAGATGGTGAAACAATGAAATACTGAGTCATGAGGTCTGTTTGTATGGGAAGAATAACTAAGCAGCAGTCTTTTTTTGTTTTCATTATCAGAGGTATTAGGTGGGGAGGGGAGTGTTGGTGGGTTTTCCTACAGAGGCGTTTGCTTATGTTCCACTTCCAGAAACTCATTAAAAAAGTTGCTTATCCAATCATCTACCTCAAACTTACTGTTTGGAAAATGATCATCAAAAGGCAATTGCTGTGGCACTGACAATAATGACACTGCTGTTGATCTGAGACTTGCGGTTTTGTACCACTCAGCCTAGGTATTTTTAGAATTCAGGTGTATTTGAAAGTAATACTGACATTTTATTAGAATATTAGATTGTATTTTGAAAGCATTTGTCATGCTTTGCCACAGGTGCTGATAGTGACAAGGGGAAAGGGCTTTGCAGGAGGAAGGAGGTACTCTTTGAAGCTGTCTTATGTAAATATTTACCTGAAATAAAATTCATCTATGAAAAGTTGCAGAGGTGTTAACAAAATAATGTTAACACTAAGATCTTGCTGGGGCAACAGTCTTAACTGAGTTTCAATATATCTGATAACAGTATCCTTGTCTGCTATAAGTCTGTGACATTCTTTATTTTTTTACTTTACCTTTTATTTTAATGTAAGTAATGTTCTACTGTTCTACTATTATTCTGACACACACACATGCACACACACAAATAAAGTCTCTCCCATACGTGTGCTCTTACAAAGGGAACATTCAGGATGTAATCAGCTACGACAGAACATCTATTGGAGGTGTGACACAGAAGTCTATGTTCCATGTCTAACAAGTACAGATCTTGTTTGTTGGTATGAGTGTTTGCTTTCCACAAGGGAGAAGGAAGAGGAAAGATGCCAAAGGACATGAAAGAAGGGAAGCAACTGTAGAGTTATTACAGTTAGTTGAAACTCTACGATATCTGTAAAAAAGAAAAATGTCAGATACTCAACAGCTATAAAATAGCATTGTTTTTTGTCACATATAAAAATTACACTGATTACAGGTTATACGGGAACTTCTATATTCCATTGTTATAGTTGCAAAGATGATTATTTGGAGGTGGGAGTGTACTGCAAGATGTAATACATCTTTATCAGACAAAATACCTCAGTAAAACTTCTTTGAAGGTAGTAAATTTCCCTGGGAACTCAGCAGAATTCTGTAAATTGCAGTAGTTCTGTTCTCTGAAGTCCCTGCAGAGGTTATCATGAACAGTTTCACATATCATTGCCAAATGAGAGACATGCCTTAATCTAACTATATTCAGTGCTGGAAGCAAATGACTGGCACTCTTATCAGACATATTGAAGAAGATACAGCACTCTAGAGTAGTTTTTCCATAGTAGCAAAACTTACTTTTCCTTCATTATTATACATCTGACCTTAAATAAGTACATAAATACCAGAAGTCTGATTTTAAAAAGAATTACTATTGCTTCTTGCTAAAAATCCCAGGAATCACACTTCTACCCACACTTCTACCTATTCTACATGAGTTTGAACCTCATGTAACTCGCAGACTTTAGTTTGATACCTTACACTTTACCACCAATTAAGTGAGTAGTTTGGATTTCAGTGTGTCAGTAAACAGCTCACACTGACTTCAGTAGGAATTCTGTTTTGCAGAAGATGATCCAGAAACTAGAAGGATAAATGCAGCAGGAACATGCTGCAAAGCCCATGGGTGCCCCCAGGAGCTGAGGATAATCAGAGCTCTTCAAGTTCAGCTCAGCATCTTTCAGGGCTGTGTCCTGGTACTGATGGGCAAAATTTCCTCAGTACTGGTCCTGAGAGGCCTGGCTATTAAAAATACATGGAACTGCTGAGCAGTGAAGCAGTATGACATCAGAAATTTTACCGTGAATATTAAAGAAATGTTATGAGCATCAACCTGGGATAAGCCAATCTATATGTTTAACAAGAAAGAGGAACATAAGCATATTCTGTTGCAGAAGGGAAAAATACGTTTTTGAAATCAAATAGGATATTCCTGTGATTATTTAGTGGTCTATTTTATCCCTATGACAGCTTTCAAAAATTAACTGACGCCTCCAAGCGTTCAAGTAATGGTGTTCTCGAAGCTGTGTTAGCCACATAATTCAGTGAAATCCAGGGGGGATCCTTAATACAAACAGAACCCTGGAAAATGTTGTGGTCAGCATCAGCACACCCAAAACTGCAGTAAAAATGGACAAAATTTATGGTATAGAGTGTTTCAATTTACAGTTAGCTATTAGATGGGATTGTTCACATTGCCTTCTTCAGTGCAACATAATACATGTCAGCATTTTATTTACATCTGTATGAGACAAATATCATTTGGGGACCAGTTTTTTAAATAGCTGTAAACAGCATTTTTATTACCCCTTTGCATTGGTCTATATCACTTTGTTTTGCTGGGGCAGCATGAGCCCATCTGTTCTGCTGCTTCTTGCCTCTGCAGCTGTCAAGTCCATCCCACATTTTCTGTCTCTGCCACGCTTCTCTTCATGTTGTCATCTCAAGTCTTAAGACAACTGGAGAGGTATACAGTTCCTGAATTTTTTCTTCCATATCACTCCTGCTTCATATTTGGTGCTCAGGATCCCCAGTATCTAAGCATACCTGAACTCTTAAGGCTTAGCTATATCTTATCTGTTTATTTTCTGTTTCTCCCGAACTTTCCAGATGACTCTAGTGGTTGTATTTCACATATGCATTATTTACCTTCTTTTCATTCTTCATCCTACTTTCAATTACACAGCTTTTCAGTCTCTGCTATAGATCTGTTTTCTCTGCTTTTTCTTTTTGCTATGCCCAATCTCTCAGTGGGCTTCTTTTCAGCACAGCATGTTATTTATCCCACACATGCACAAATGGCTCTTCCCCCCAGTAAAAACCCCAAACAAACAAAAAGAAACAAGAGGTGGTGTGAAATCCATTAATTTGGTGATTGGACTTCCATGAACAAAGTATCAGTATCAGCAGCCTGATTCAGCCACTGGATGGTCTGTCCTCATTAACCTGACAGACATGCAAAGGGATTTGGGATTAACAACATAACAGCGATCTTCTTTAAATTTGGCTCAAGACATTATATATACGTAATTTTTTTTAGTCATTCCAATATTCTTTAGTTTCAAATGGGAAATATAACAATGACAGCACAGCTGAAATGTGTCTCCCCTACCAAAACAGAAAAATTCATACCCTCAGAGGATTCGCTCTTCTAGACTGTACCAGCTTTGCCAGAACATCTTTTTTTTTTTTTTTTCCCCTCTGGCATATTCTTTTGCAGCACTCTCCAGTTTTTGTATTGGTCTCCTGAGCTTTAGAGTAATGAAAACCTAGAGTAGTTTATAATAACTAGTATAAATTTTATTTATTACTAAGTTCTGTATTATAAGACTGCCTAGAGGTCATAGCCAATGCCACATCCTCCTGCACCACAGACTGTACAAATCCCTAAAAAAATGTACTCATTCACCCTGAGATTTTAAATAAGCAAGATACAGAATGAAGGAAGAAAGATACGTCAGCCCTATTTACATGCAAAGAACTGAGAAGTTAAGAGGCCTACCAAGATAAAAAGATAGTCCATAGAGAAGTTCGGAATAGAAGCAAGTTTAAGCGAAACAGTTGCTCTTCTTGTTGACATGTCAAATCTGTTTGAATATTTTGGTTTTGAAAAAAGAAAAGTAAATAAAAATCAAATGACAGAATATGAGAAGAAATGTATATGTATTAGAGTAGCAGGAAAAAAAAAAGCAAAAATATAGAAGTTTCTGAGTAAACAGAGGCTTAAATTGTCAGCTGCTGTACTCAAAATATGTCAGGGAGATGTAACCCTCTGAGCTTCTGAGAAAGAGTTTGAAAATCAATACTTTTTGGAGCAGGACAAAAGTCATATATTTTCATATTTGAACACTATATTTTTAGTTTTGTTTTAATACAACCTGAATAGAGAGGATTGACTAGTAAACCTTAGCCTAACTGAAAGGGTCAGTTAAACTATAGCTGTTAAGGATATATCTGTACCACCTCAACCTATATCAGGCACTGATGGTACATCACGCCATGGATGTCAAATGCATAGTCATGTCTGCTAAACATACAGATTATGAGTTCAAATACAGAATGGGAGATCAGTACCAAATTGTAATAGAAAACAAATCATTGATATTTTGCAGAAACCAATGAGTGTCCAAAACCAAACAGAAATGGGAGCATAGACAAGAGCAGATGCCATATTTCTCCTTGAATGGCAGTGGGGAGTCTCTACTCCCTCTTGTCATTTTTCAGTCTGACAGGGATGACTGACTCCAGTTGGATCAGATGCCATCCAGAATTACCAGCCAGAAACCAGAACCGATACAACTACACAGACTTCACCAAAAGACAAGTCAGTCAATAAAGGCATGAATGAAACCTTAGGCAAAGCTGCTGCACCCAAATATGCATGAATGTAATTGCTGGATAGGGAAATGAGGAGTATAGCTTTCTGCCTGTATAACTGTATCCCATAACATCTGCACTGCTAAAATTAATTACAGGTGCAATGAAAAAATCTTTCCTTTGAGAGCTCCTGACACCAATCATGCACAAATATTTTGTGACAGAAATCCAGTGTAGTCTGTACCTCATCTGCAGGCCAGCCTAATTTTGTCTTGCACTCTTTATTTCTAATGGATTTGGAAGAGGCCTGCTGGAGTATTTCTGTGGCTTATATATGTGGAGTTCTGCCTATGCAACTCAGAGGGTGGTGGAAGGTGACACGAATATCCATGTCTCCTCTCACACTGAACTAATTGACTCTCCAGGCCTTAGGGTTTAGAAACACTCCAGAATCCTACAGGATATCCGTAGCTTTATGTGATTTATTGAGATGTATTTCTTCCAGTGGAAACTTCTCTAACAAAGGGTAAAAACTGTTTTTGAAAACATAATTTTAAAATGCTCCTCAAATAGCCACTATGCCTGAGTACCAAGGTGGAACCAGCAGTGGTCCCAGGACACTCCTCCTCCACTCCACAGGGCCAAGGACAGAGGTGAAGTGAATGACATGCTTAAACATGCACATATGATCTGTGGGATCTGTTTTTCCAGACAGGTGTTATTCCATAAAATTATTCCACAGAATTATTTTTCACTGAGCACAGGTAACTAACATCAAGACATTCTCTATTTCACTCCCCACCAGCTGCAGGGCTCTGACAAAGATCCTGGTTCCATATAGACCCTTCCATCGCTTATACCCATAAAGGACTATTAAGTTTAATGGGACTGTATGACTGTAACTGAGGTCAGAATTTGGCCATATATATTTTCCACATCCACTCACAGTTATAGCCTGTAACTCTGGGAAAAGCAAAGCAAATATGAAAGCTTTTGCTTTCCTATAAAAAATGCTGATTTGGCTATATGGCTAAGAAGTTGTTGTTTAACCTCCCTATTTTTACTCTTCATCTTAAAAATTAATAAACTACACTTCTGAGAGATAGAAGCTGGAGTTTATTAAGCTTTTCTGTAAGGATGAGAAATAAGCCAAACAAAGTCTTGTCTCTCTTATACTGCAAGAAGTTAGTGACCATCCTTGTTGCATATTATGTAAATGCAACCACTATGTAGGCAAATGCAAGGTGAAAAAAAAAGGCTGTATTTCTTTATTTGAGATCTTGCTTAATTTATCTTTTTTTTAAAGTTTTAGGCCTTAAGAATATGTTTAACTTAGGGTTGATTGATCGATAATGTGTCCATAGCTTGCCATTCACACTTTAACTAATATCTTCTTATGCAGCCTAATTTTCTCATTAAAGAAACAAACTTGCTTTGTTTACTTTTTACAATGGTACATTTATTAAAGATTCAGAATTTTCTTTTACAACAACAGTGAAGCAAAAACAAAACCCGTGTATTTCAGCATTTCTCTTCTGAGGCTACACATATTTCAGCAGCTTTGTGCATTTATGAACCGTGCTCTGCAACATTTCCTAAATTACTAGTCAAAACCAGGTTTGCAAACTTACCTAAGTCATTTTGAAATATGAAAATAGTCAATCTTAGCTTCTAATGAACAGTATTCTCAAAGTCTAAATGGTTCTGAAATAACTCACAGAAATATGGTGGCAAACTATTTTGCCATTAAATAATATTAATCCATCAGAGGTCAAAAAATGGTCTAGAAAATACTTTTGACAAAACACACTAGCAAAATTTTCTCTTTTGTCTTGGATTTATATATTAAAATATATTTACATCAGGAAATGAGTATGTTTCTACCACCTGGCCTTTAAAAATATTCCCAGTTGAAGAACAAAATACTAATCACACTGCCTTATATTTAGGGATCACATCGAAGCTACCCATGGAAGCAACTGTAACCAAAAGCTGTGGGGAAATTTCAAATCACTGATGTAAGATGAAAACCACCAAGCTTCAGAAAACCAAGAAAAAAATTATGACATCATATGGAGATAATGAATAGTCTGTTATATTAAGTGATGGGATAGTGAAAAGGCTGATGGCTGAATAAAAGTGGGCCAAGACATAATTATATGGATTTGACTCTCTTATTGTTTTAACACTACTTTCCTCAGAGAATTTTTTTGGTCAAGATTTTTAAATAGATAGACTCTGGGGTTATAAGAAACCTGAAGCAATGAATATTCAAAGTAATGAGTCATATTTTCAATGGTCTGATTTTTTAGTTGTACTGCAGTTGCAATATATTTTATGATGTAATATCTGTATGATATTGTAAATACTGCAAAAAACTCACCCAAGCAAGCTAACCTGTGGAATGTTAGGGTTTATCTCCTATTATTTATGTCATGATTTTAAAATTTATTTGATGATCTATTTGCCACTGAGATTTAGTAATAATGAAAGCAGCAAAAGATATCTTCAGCCAGCAGTTAAGACTATTATCCCATCATTATTATTACTACTATGCATGTATATCACTTCCACTTATAGGTAATGATCAGATCCCTGGTCTGTTTATTCATTCATTGGAACAGCCAAAGATATGGGGTCCTGGATTTATATGTGTAAAAAAATTTCTAAATTATCTGTAAATCCTCAAACTAATTCATTTGAGCAGACTCAGTTTGATTGACTCTACCAAGCCATCGGTATCTTGCTGAAAAACACGGGCAATTTCTGTTCAAACAAAAGCAGTATTGGTGCTTCTGTTCATTTCTGCTTCATCCTTACACCCTCTTTTGTTGCTGCCACCTCTTTTTGAGATTGACCACCTCAGACACTGTCCTCCTGAATGATTTTCTGGCTTTGAAGAATGAAAACTGCCAGTCTGGGGCAAATGACTTGACAGAACACCTTACTCGTATCAGTTACTTAACACTCAAATTTAGATTTATGGAGAACTGTGTAATTTATACCTCAGAACGTATGAAAAAAGCATGCTTAAGAAAGTTACCTCCAAAGAAAAGAACAGGGGGAAAAAAAAAACAAACAAAAATCTAAAAGCATTTGAAATTTTATCCGGTGTTAATTATGGCAATGTGACTCAGAAATAGATTAATTTTTGTTCTAATGAGAATACATATATACATATATATATATATATGCAGGTTTTATTAATTACTAGGTTCTAATAAAAATTTTCCCTAATATTTGGTTCTTGTTGGCTGTCTAAATAAAGTGCTGTGCTGGAAAAGCAGCTGGGATGTCCTTTGATCTCTGAGGGCAGCAGAATGAAAGTTGCATCTCTGGAAGGTTAACTAGTCTGTGAAAGTACAGGTCCCTTCCAATTTTTTTAATATACTCTACATAGCCTGAGATTAAACCTCTTTGGGTCCATTAATCAATCATAACTCATTGCTAATTAAGGGTTAGGCATACCAGCAACAGCTCTGACAGCTGATATGCTACAGGTAATTAAGTTGTTCTAATTGTTTTTTAACATCAAATTCATTCTCATATGGCATACTTAGAACAGCTTCTTAACAGGGCTGCTGTTACTAAAGAGCTTGCTTTTTGTTAAGAATAGAGGGAAAAATTAGAGTCTAAGATTAATCAAATTATATTTTAGTTACTTTTCTTCTTCCATGTATCTATAACCTGTTTTGCAGCCCCTTCATAGCAGGAGGATTATTGTGAGGAAAGTTGATTATAAAAGAGAAGAGCTTATTGCTACAAATTGTTATTTTTCCATTATCTTATTTATAATATCTTTATAATTATCTAATAGTAGAACATCCTACCAGTGGAAGGGTGATTGGGGAGGCCTCTAAAAGGTGAGGGTTTGTATTTTACTTCATAAATGGGGATACTTATAGCAGCTTTATGGAGGTTAGTAATTATAGAAGAGGCTGGGTCCAAATTACAAAAACGACATCCAAATCCTGTACTTCCCATGAGCTTGAGGAGTTTGATTGATCTCCTTATACAACACAAGAGGTCAAATGTGACAATTCTTTTCCATACCTCACAATACTTGAGGTTGCTCTGATTCAGAGTTTTGGTTAGGATTATATCTTATTAGTGCAGGATTAAAATCAGAAATTGCCATGTATTTAAAGGGTAGTTGGAGAATAAGGATCTGTAACAGATAAAGGGAACAGATGAAATTACATTCCTTCATATTTCCTGTCCCCTACAATGAAGGTTTGGGGAGGTTTGGGAAGGTTTGGGAAGGGAAGGTTTGGGAAGGGAAGGGATTAGAGAGGAAAGGATTTTTATTAGTTGAATAGATCTAAAGATACATGTACATAGCAAACATGAAAGGGAAAACAAACATGAATAGAAGAAAAATATAATTGCTGGGTGATCTGGGAGAGCTATTAACTTGATTCTTGTATTAGTCATCAGAGTGGCACGTTGCCAGTTTCTGGCTGTTTGCAGTTTTATGTAGTGGGTTATGAACATGCATGTAAATATTTTTGTAAGTTCCAGCTTTTGAAATAATTAAATATTCATCTTCTCTTTTGAAAAATTTAAATAACATATTGACACAATGGCATATTCTGCACTCTCTCTGTCTGAAAACACTGAACCTACAGCCTATCTAAGCAATTAGTCATGTTTTTGCAGCACTTTCTCATGCTTAGGTTCATCTCTCTTCTCAATTCAGTGTCATAAATTGTGAGAAAAATACCTCGACACACAATAACTTGCCAGGGAATGAATTTGAATCAGTCAGAGACTCATCATCTACCTCTTCAATTCTTCCTCTTAACTGCTTTCAGTGTGCCTATAAAATCCTTTAAATTGCTGGTGTCTGTAGACCTTTCTCCCTGGTCCATTCCCAGATTTCTGCTGGGATTGATTTTTGTATCTCCTTGCCTGTTGTATTTTGATTGCCTCATCCTCAGTTAAGACTGTTTCAGCCATTTCACTGCACTAGGTGGGGCTTTTTGTTGGTTTTGTTTGGTTGTTTTTGGTTGTTTTTGTTTTGTGGGAAGAGTAATAAATCTCAGCTTCTCATCTGGAGAAAGTCCCTGCTTTTTCTTTTAGGAGTTATGGCATACTTACTCTTTCAAACTGTAAAATCTTTTTAATAAACTGTTTGATCACTTAACCTGCTTGTCTTTTTCATTTCCATTTTTTGTTTAAGACTTCTTTACATCACAGGTAGACAAATTATTTCATAATGGGTAGGTGTGCATATGGCCCCAGTTCAATGCAGTACCTAAACATATGCCTAACTTCAGAGACTCAAGCAGCTTGCCCTAAGCTGCTTTCACAACTAATCTCAGTCACAGGTCTAAGCCCCTTGATGAAACAGATTTAAGTGGAACACATGCAAGGCAAATCATCAGAATCCCACTGATGCCCACAAGCCAGTTGAGGATTCAGCCCAACGGCCTCTGTTGAGAAAACTGATTTACACAGTTAAAAAGATAGGATTTTTTCTTTGGGTCTCTATTTTGTGACTAATGTTATGCAAGCAAGTCCGTTTTAGAGCAATTCATCTTCCTTTACTCTTGCAATCCAAGAGTTAGCTTAATCTAACATGATTTTCTAGGTTGCTTCTTCAATTAATAGAAAGCAATGAGTGATAGCGAGAAAGATGGATAGATAGCCTGGATTAAGTTGTAAAAATGCTAGGTAATAGGAATCCTACTTCTTACATTAATTACCTCTCCATTTTGAAGCATTAATTTCTGAGTGTTATTCTAGAATCATATTTTTAAACACTGGATCATAATGCAGTGAAAATGTTTCTAAGGATTAATAAAGTGTGTAACATTCAATCAAATTATTTTTTGTGATTCTGCAATCAAGTGTATGATCAGAAAGATTTCTTTTTAAATAATAACTCTTCAATAAAGGCATCAAGAAGCAGAACATATGTCAAATCTGCAGTAAGTAGATGGCAAAAATGAACTTTTATTAGTGACTAATACGTACAGAGAAGGATTCAAAACGTATCAGAAACTCTGAGGAAAATGTCTGATTTTCAAAAGAAATGTATTCCCTTCTGAATTGTCAGTTAATCTAACACCTTTCTTTCTGGAAAAGCTGTTGGCTCGGAGTGTGCGGAAAAGGGAAAAAGGAACCAAGGGGAGAAGCAGGTGCTTCCTCATCTGGAGATATCTTTTGCCTTGGAAACCAAATACTGTGAAATTCTTACTGGTCAGTTTAAAAAGTGTAATAACAGATGAACTGTCAAACCAGACCGGATCAACAATGTGTCTGACCAAGTCTGTGTGATGGGCTACTATATGTCTATCATAGTTTTAATTAATATTTCTAAAGTCAAGCTTTAATTAGATATTATTGGTGTGAATTCAAGACACTAAGCAAATATTTCTCACGTGAAGCACTTTCATATGCTGGATTTTTACTATTTCTTTAATTTGTTATACCAA
>NW_020955610.1:648734-651331 GCF_003031625.1 Empidonax traillii | reverse complement strand
AAAAAAAAAAAAAAAAAAAAAAAAAAAAAAAAAAAAAAAAAAAAAAAAAAAAAAAAAAAAAAAAAAAAAAAAAAAAAAAAAAAAAAAAAAAAAAAAAAAAAAAAAAAAAAAAAAAAAAAAAAAAAAAAAAAAAAAAACACCAAAACCAAAAAATAATTACTAATATATGAGCTGGAGGAAAAGGGAGTTTCCGTATTCTGTTACAATGAGGGTTTTTAGAAATGCCTGAATCTGTCATTTCAGCACATAGTCAGGTCAGACGGTTTCAATACTGAAATAATGACATGTTTTGCAGTCCCCTGAGCCCTGTTAGTGACAATAGCATTCCACGCCTTGCAAAATGGATAAATGTTTTAGGACTTTTTTCAAACTAGATTGGAGTACACTTCTCAAAGCACTCTTGTCGCAGGTGGGGCTGACAGTGAAGTGTTTTTTAATGTTGGCAGAGCATGTAAAAATTGAGAGAAGCATCTTATTGTTTTATGTCTGAAGAAAATAATTTTTTGTCTCTTTCACAGCTTTTTACTAAAAAGAAGAATTCTAATTTTTTTGTTCAGCTAAACTCAGGTTTTAAAGGAAGAACCTCACACAGTTTGTGATTTTGTAATTGGAAACACCTCAGGCAAGAGGTTAAGGGCAGGCAGAGAGAGGATGCAAGATTCCCCATTTCTACTCCTGTTCTGAAAGTAAGTATCAGGGTTCTCAAAGTCTTGTATCTCCTGAGAGTCCTTTTTTAGCATGTTGGCAGATGGTCCTTTACAAGCTCGTTAAGGAAGACCTCCTCCCATCTGCCCTCCAAAGGTTCAGTCTGGGTCTGAATCATCCTGTGTAGGGTAAGAGGGGTCCATGCAGCAGTAAAACAAATACAATCCCAGGTCTGAAAGTCTGGGCTCTGCAGAGCTTTGCCTCAACCTTTCCACACCATCTGGTCACCTTGGCTTTCTCTTTTGTTTTTTTCTCCCCAAGAATTGTTCGGTTTTGAAGGCACAGAAAAAATACCCAAACCCAGCCAACCAAACAAAAACCCCATGTAGTTGAGCAGAAGCCTCATTGATTCCCTGTATTTGCTTTTTTGTTCTGGACACATAACATGACACAACTACCTACTTACTATTTTTGTCTTGAAACAGTGATGATAACAGTAATCACCTTGTTCTGAGAATGCCACGTGCAGAAATGCAATCTCACACAGTGTCCAGGCCTAATTTAGATGCATAAGGCATCAAATATCTGGCTGATTCTCTGTCAGTTCCACTGGAGTTACTCCAGATTAACACAAATGTAACGATTTTACTCGCTGCTTATCTGCACCTTCGGTGATGTGTTGAATCCTCTCAAATACTACTTGTGTTATTGCCTTAACCTAGGGCTAAGGATCCCATGGCCAGGATAGATTAACCAGATTTGTCCTGGAGCTGATACTGAAGCTCATCTACATAATTTGCCATTTTCCTTCATTTAACTGCAGCAAGCTGTCATTGAAAATGCCATGAAGTTGTATTGTGGAGATACGCTCACACCTTCTCTTTGCTTCTCAGACACAAAATAGGCCCTTTGTTCATCAACTGGATTTTTCTCCTTCTTGAGAGATGATATATACAACCACTCAATTTACAAAGAGCTTGTACTTTTGTCTCTGTAAATGAGAGCCATATACATCTCGTGTGGATGTACTTTATTCACGCTTTGGTACCTAGGGCATCCTCTCTCTTGTCTTACATAAACACAAAGCCCACTTCAGGGCTCAGTGTCATAAAATGTTACAGAGGTAGACATTTACATTGGCAGTACCTGGGACCTTCCTCTTATAGATGCCTTCGGCATACTATTTTCCAGTCTCTAAAAGCATTTGCAAATGTTTTAAGACAGGATACATTTTCATTAACATGGCCATATGTTTTTTTTACAAACTAATGTCGTGCCCTCCATGTACTAAAAGCTCCCTTTTCTGCATGCTGCTGCCGTGCTGTAAACAGCTGTGAAGCCAAGACCAGAGAAATGTGTCAAGGTGGATGTACACAGTGTACACATCCATGTAAGATGTGTCTGTTTTTCAGAAATGTTACCTGTGTGGAGGTCTTTGCAGAGGTGATCTTGTACCTTTACATTAGTCCAGCAGGAACAGCTCTATACTTCGGGGTCATTGTCAGCATAAGCCCTTCAATTTCTGTCCCTTAGACTGAAAAAAAAAAAAAGTTTCTCTTTTTCTTGCTCATAACTTGACCACAACATATTTGCCATATACACCTGCCAGTAATGTGCAATGCTAGCTTTTGATGCAAGTTAAATCTATATTACTGCCTTCATGTGGCATACACCAAGGTTTCAAATATTAATTTTAAGGTTATTGATTAAATCTTAGATTTGTTTTTTTTAATCTGTACTACTAATAATAATTCACGCTATCGTATAATAGGCACTAGTCAAAACTTATTAGTTACATGGTGAGTTTTGGTTCATTTTTTCAAAAAAAGTAGCCATGTGGGATTTGAATGCAAAACAAAAGAGGACCCATCATCTCTATGTGTTTAGACAAGACACTGGTGTAGAATGAAGATCAAGACTTTTGTGAGCTTTTTTCTCCTTTCCTATTCTTG
>NW_020955610.1:582233-648574 GCF_003031625.1 Empidonax traillii | reverse complement strand
ACTAGTCAAAACTTATTAGTTACATGGTGAGTTTTGGTTCATTTTTTCAAAAAAAGTAGCCATGTGGGATTTGAATGCAAAACAAAAGAGGACCCATCATCTCTATGTGTTTAGACAAGACACTGGTGTAGAATGAAGATCAAGACTTTTGTGAGCTTTTTTCTCCTTTCCTATTCTTGTCATGCATACACCTGGAATTTCTGAAGGCTATGTTTAAAATGTCAGGGTTAAGTTTCCTCTTTCTGGTTTAGAAGGCATGCAATGATACGTAAAAAATGCTTTATTTCCAAGTTTAAAAACGTTTAAAAGTTTTATCATGTTGAAGGTTTGCTGGGGTTTTTTTTGTACTTGCAGTAACAACTTATAATTAGATGTCATAAATCCTTGAAAATATGTGTAAATATAACAACTACAGTAATTTTTTTTGAACATGCAGTTGGTTGCTTGTCTTAATGTAATTCTGTCTGCAAAAGACACAAGTTTTGAAACAGAGTCATAACTAGATGAGAAATATTGACTCTAACTGGAATACATTGTACATTATATAATACTTATACACCTATATGTAGTATATAAACATATATAAATATACATATATGCTGCTTTGGGGAGTGTCCACAATAGCCAGTGTCTCTAAACAGACAGACATGAGGTGTCCATCTTACCTTGGTCTCTGCCCTCCTGACCAGTCAACATGTGACCTTCCAGTGGTAACCATATTTTTCTCTCCTCTGTTTCTCTCTTTATTCTTTCTTCTCTTAATCTCTCTTTCTTCACTCTTGTGGGCAACTTAAATACCTATTTTCTGTATTTCACTTATTTTGTGGGTATTTCACTTAGCTTGTATGGAGTTTGTGTTTGGTGGGTCTCACAAAGGTTCCCCACTCCACAGCAATGCTAGTAATCTGTTGCAATGCTTTAGTGAATTTGGTTCTTTGTACTGAGTGTTACACTGAAATGCTTTTCCTTGGTTTGCATGCAAAACACTTCTTGCCAAAATGTCTATTTTCTCACCAAATTAGAAGTCTCTTAGACAAAAGTATGTAGTCTTTTCTTCGGACATGAACTCAAGGTATCAAAGAATCAAAGATTTTGCAAGAGTTTGCGTAGGCAAAATCTCCAGAAGTCTAAAATTAAAGTGTAACACCTGGTAAAAGCGTGGACCAAGGGTGTAACACAGACAGACTACATTTACACATTCTGTCTGATTTTTCTCCTGAGCATCACTTTATATTTATTTACACTAAATTTCAGATGACATTTTATCACCTATTGCTCAGTCTTTTACAATCCTGTCTCTTATAGCAATAAAGAGACTTAACCCTGTGGGTCACATGCAGTGAGCAAATTTCAAAGAGCAGCACACAGCTGCATTGCTCCAGCATGAACTAGCCCTGGCACCAACTGACTTGGATTCTCCAGGTCCTCCCTCATAATCGGGCAGAAAGGCTACCAGGTGTGCCAAGGACTGCCATCTGCATCTCCCACCACTGGCACGGGGGTCTTCTAACTAGGTTCAAGGCTTTGGGAAATGTTCCTGTTCCACATAAAAACCGCAAAGGGAGGATCATCTGGCAGCCTAATGACCTACTGCTGCTCCACATTTACCTGCACTCTCACAGAGAGGAGGTCAGAGGTTAACCAGAGCAGCTCCTGCTCTGCCTGGCTGCATTTTGTGAGTTATACAGTTCTACTACATTGGCCAGAAAAACACT
Source organism: Empidonax traillii (assembly GCF_003031625.1). NCBI lineage: Eukaryota > Metazoa > Chordata > Aves > Passeriformes > Tyrannidae > Empidonax > Empidonax traillii. The sequence goes on along the minus strand of NW_020955610.1, from coordinate 646,859 downwards.
GATAGGGTTGAGGGGTATTTCTTAAAAAGTGGTTAATTGAAGTCTTTCTATTTTGACAAAGGAAGCATGGGTTGAGCAAGTTATCCTTTTTCTTTCTTTAAACAGGAAATAAACCCCAAATGTTTAATAAAATATTCCTAACCAGAGCTAGTCACAACAAGATCACATTTTTTCTGACTAATTTAATTTGTAGAGATTGTAAAGAAATATGTTTGCAGTGGTTTTGGGACACAGTTAATAATTTTTGCTATTTCTGAATTGCATCTGTGTGATTTCATTAATTGACAATTGTTTTTGATTGGATTGCAGGAGGAGATAAATGGTTCATGAATCAATAAGTGCTGAGATTTCAGGGTCAATTATTGATTTTTATCTCAAATTTACTGTGCATTCAATTTAATTATAGTCATTCCATTCCATTTGTTTGAAAACACTGCATGCAAATATTTGCATAAACTTTGTTTAGTGAAATTATACTTCAGTTGTTTTAAAATAAATTATGACCTTTGAGCTGAAAAAAAGTCACTGAATTTACTGGTTTGGGAAAATATTTTTATATGTCATCACTTAATTATTATCTGGAAGTCTTTGATCAGCCTCAAGAAAACTTGAAACTTAAAAACTAATCTATGTAAAAGTTTTCATCACTGTAATAGAAATTCTAGGTGAATTTTTGATTTATATGTTTTACTCACCCAAAAGTGTGTTTTAAGTCAAACAGATGTAAATAAAGAAAAGCTTGTATGACTCAGTATGGAACTATTTATTCCTACATTTTAAAAGTGAAAAATTCTGATTTTCCATTTCATATTTGAAGACTAAGTTTGCCTAAATTCCTGTTCATAAGGTAAAAATTTAAAAAAAATCTTAATCTGAAACTTATGCTTTTGAGTTTGAAAACATGTTTAACCTAGTTTAAAACAGTTTGCTTCAAGTATTTGGGTTGGTCAGAAAACAAAAATACTTTCATTCCACTGTGATAATACATTTTTGGATATAAAACTGAAAGAGCACTTTGATTCATAGTGATATAGAGATTTATCTATAAAAATCCAACTTTTTTTTAAGGAAACTGATAGTTCTGTTGTCATGTAAAGGATTTTTTACCCTTATAGCTAGTTTTCTGTTAACTTAAATTTGGTATTATTCCTACATCCCAGTCAATCTCATGACATAAACACCAGCTTAGTACAATGATTTAGTACTTTTTAGTAGTGATTTAATGCAGGAATATATAATTTATATAATATAACTCAGACACATTTTCTAGTGTAGAAAAGCCTTCATGCAGGGTCTTCTGATAAAAGAAAGTTGTCAAAATTATTATGAATTACATGGTTTTATGGAATTACATCAGCTTAATTCCTTGAGGATCATGCAAATGACACTTAGTAAAGAGGTCTATCCTTAAGCACACAGCGTATCATAAAAAAAAAGTTTGGGAACTCCGTTGTCCTAATTTCTGAAAACAAAACTCATGGATTGTACACTTTAAAATATGTTGATACTTTATAGGGTAATCTGCTTTCTGTCTTCGAGTCTGTTTTGGTTTTTTTTAATTTTTTTACTCTTCTGTACTCATACTGTCTACTATAGCAACTTTGTGTGGCTGAATTCCCTCCAGAACATCCCAGCCCCATCTTATTTAGTACTCAAGTTTATACATAAGAGTCCTCAATTAGGAAATGCAGAATCAAGCTTTTAGCTCTGTCATGGGAATGGAAAGTTTAAAAAGGAATATATTTTTAACACCTATTAGTAAGCCTTGTTTCAGAGTGAATTAAGATCAAGTGGACTACTTCCACTGATTTAATTTGGCTGTGAAGGAGCTCTATAAGCTGATACTCATCTTAAACACCCATGTAACTTTCTACCTTTGCAGAACTATATTATGTGTTTGCAATGTGTCAGATATTTTGTATTAATAAGAAAAGAGAAAATAAAGAAGAAATGTTTAATTGTGGTGGTTGTCTGTTTGGTTTTCTTTGGTTTTTGTTTTTTTTTTTTTTAATTATAAGTTGATTTTTAGTGGAATACAAGGTTATTCAGGAGCTAAAAAGGTGGACTTTAGGAACATGTTGAAAACTTTGTATTTCTATTTAAAAAGTTCTCTCCCCCAAGTTGTAAGTGCAAACCCTTGAAGATGTACACAATAAAATTCCACAAAATACCATTTTTTCTTCTAAGTGTTTGTCAGGGAAAGTATGGTTTCTGAGCAACTCTGGCAACATATTTCATTGCACTTAGAGCAAGTAAAACAGTAAATTAATTTTTTCATAAGGCGTGGAAACGAATATAGATATTTTAGTTCATTTATATGTTTTCAGAGTTATATTAGTTTCCAAGGAGACCCATATACAAATGACTTTTAATTTGATTCAAATAAAGTAGTGTAGAAGATTCAGATGGTTGTCTGGCAAATTTAACTTAATTAAAACCTGTTTAAAAATTTTTGAGCATACAGTATAAGGTGTGGTGACAAGTTCTTTTCTAGATTAGGTTTCTTTTGGCACCTTTTCTACTCATACGTCAAACTGTAATAACACTTTGACCTCATTTCCTAAGAAAAGAAGTTAATGAAAGACATTTCTCCACACCATGTGAGGTAAAGATTTGTGGAAAAAAAAAAATTATTTTTGCTATGCCCCCATCCTCTCCACTGCATCTGTTATTCTTGACTGTTTTAAAAGGCTATCTATGTCTCCTATATGAAATTATTTTGTAATTCTTTTTTTCACTTTGTCTGTTTACAAGTTCCTTCCTACCTTTCCTTCATTTCTCTTTTACTTTACTACTGTTTACACTCCTTCTTTGTGGCCCTTCCTACTCTGCATTTCAGAACTGGTTTAACCAAGTTTCAAGCCTGTGCCTAGGTTTTCCAGTCTTTCTGAAAGGTCTCTAATATTTTTCAGCATTTTCTATGCTTTTTCCCAAGAAATTGGATATGCATGCTTCCTAAATCTAGACTTCCCTGGTTATGCAATTCCAGCAGTAAGTCTCAACAATGTAGTTAAATGCTGCTTTGTACTTTTGATGTTACAATTATTTTCTTTCATTTTTGCCTCCTTGTGTTCAGGACTAGAATCACAATCACCAATATAGTTTATCCTATATCCTATTCTCTGCCTCCAAATTCAAGTAAACTGGTAATTTCAGCTGTAACTGCTTTTCAAATCAATGTCTCTGTGTCATTTTGGACTGAGAAGAATTACTTTTTACATACTGCAAAGCTAGTGTTCCCAAGTGATTATTTAAGCTGCTGGGACAGGGCTTCTCTAAATAATTTTCTGCTATAATAATTTGCCTATTTCTATGCATGCAGTCGTTTTCCTTTACCCTTCTGTTGTTCAGTTTAGCTGTGTTTGTGATCTCCCATAGCAGAGATTCATATTCTCATAATTGTCACAAAACCAGGAAGCCAGCTCTGCTAATATGTTTGAATTCTGATAAAAAGAATTAGTAATTTTCTGTAAAGATCCCATTCTTTTCTATCAAAAATGCATTTCCTGCCAGCTGAACCACAGCTATTTACCAAAGCAGGCCAGAGAATGCAAAATTTTTTGCAACTTTCTGCACTGCTCAGAGTGTTTCAGTCTTCCCATGCCAGCCCCACACCAGCTCCTTGGGCCACACCAGAAAATTTTGTGGGTTTTGGGTGAGAATAAATTTGTGAAACCCTGAAACTTGGTTGCTTGGGCATGACCTGCTGTGATTTCAGCCTTCAGTCTGTAGTGGCTTAGCTCTCGTTCTCTCTCAGAATATCTTTGATTCAACTCCCTCTTGCCTGATGTATGATATTCAGAACTAGACATCAGACTACACCTTTATCTGCATCAAAAATAATACTGCCTTCTGTCTTCCATATGACACTGACAATTAATATGTACAAGAACAAAATATGGCTTCTTTTGTGACAGTTTCATATTCCTTAATCATTCCCATTTGATACTTCAACCTCAGAACCATGCTCTTTCCTGAAGGAGGCCTAACACGTCATATTTCCCTGTTGGGTATTTCTACGTTTCCATTTCCTATATGTAGCATTTTGTCTTCTCAGGTTGTTAGTTTGAAATAATGTCTCTAGTTTGTAAGGTCAGTTTTAAAGTCAGACGTACTTTTCCAAAAGGAGCATTGCATTTCTTCCCCCACTATGGTCGGGTGTCATGTAAAAATGTTACCTAGGCTAAGAAGAAAAGAGCCCTGCTGAAACAGAATACATCACTTATGGAATCCCAAGAGAAATGTCCTGGCATTTTGACAGCGGCACATGGATTGCTATTTAATAAGCAGAGTGGTTCAACAACCATGAACACATGCTGTTGCATCTAGATAATATTTACTCAATTCATCTGACAGATTGTCATGCAGGTTATGTCAAATGCCTTACTAAGTTCAGATACGTCATATCTGCCTTCTCAGCTTCCAAAGAGAACAGCTACCTTGCCAAAATGACTGTGACTTCTTGGTCAGTGTGGACTCCACTCGTTTTCAAAAATTCACAATAACTATTTTTTTCAAATTATTACACTTCAGAGGATTCAAAATAGCTTTTATTAACTTTTTCTGGTGTTTTTCTTAGCTTTTGAGTTTGCATTCAATGAGGATGGGCTCCTTTTTTTTCTCCTTTCAGTTTTCTGAGATCTTCCCCACTGGTAATAACTGTCCAAAGATAATTGCTGCCAATGCAGAAAAGTCCATACAGATCTAGAGGGTGGCATTAAGTGTGCAGCAATATGGATAGCAGTACTGCATAATGTCAGCTAGTATTGATAGCACATACTTGGCTTCTGCAAATACCAAACAGGTACTTAACATTTTCACTGGTCTAGTCACTAAATTTTATATAAAAATTATATAAATTATCTGCAGAAAGATGAGCAGATCCCTTCAAGAAATGAAACTGTTTTGCTCACATTTGACTTTTGCAGCACTGGGCTGCTAATCAACAGTTCAGTTAGAATACATTTATTCTATTGACAAAATAAGAAAACCACCTTTCAGAAGGTTGAATCTGCATGTCTTTTGTCCTTTTCTAAATTCCTATAAAGGAAAGCTTCCTTGTATGAGAAATAACATAACCATACAATCAGCTTCAAGCCTATGTTGAAGACCTATAAAAGGCCAGTCTATACTTAAAAGCTTTTATATAGTAGGACCTAATAATGTGAATGGTTAATCAGTAAGGGAGTTTTCCTCAGTGATTCTCTGGAAGTGGAGCATTTTGAGCTTAATTTTTCATAAAAGAAAGATGGTCTTGAATTTCTCCCTGGAATAGTCCCACCAGCTGACTGACTGGAGATTTAGGACCAGCTTGAATGGAACAAGGAATAGCATTTGGTATTTTGATGTTTTCCTAAGGATTTAAAACCACATTAAAACTTAAGTAGCTTTGCAAAACCAATCATACTTGTTTATTACAAACAGAAGTAGTATATCAAGTTGCTAAACTCTGAATTTTTAACAACTATAAATATCTCAGTAATCACAAAATTTCTTAATAAGCCCTCAGCCTCACAAATATTTTTATGAAGGCTAAAATCCTCTCATGTATCATGAATACACAGTCTTTAAGCACGGTTATCAGTCTTATCAAGATCCTTCCCTGGAGATTTCCCTTTTTACATCTACATCATTCATCCAGTGACTGAGTTCTAAATCCTAAATGAGAAAATTATATGTTCAGCCAAGCTGTTGTGGTTGTTATCGTTATTATTACTGTTATTTGTGTGTGTGCGTGTGTGTGTAGAGACCTTACTGGGACTCAGTCTTAAAACCATTTATGTCTGTCAGCTACTGCATTCATGTCTCCAGGTTTCAGTTGAGGAATTTACTTGCTATTAATGAGCATATACTTTAGGAAGTTGTTATATCCAAGCTAAAGATTAATGCTTAAAAATTATACACAAAGAGAAAGATTTTCTGTTTCACTAAGGTATGAAAGCAATTAACCCTTGAAAATGAGTGTAAAGGCTGTAACAGTATAGGAGGCAGAAGTAAAAAAACACATCAGAAAAAAAAGCAAAGACATAATTTGAGACTGAAGAGAAGATGAAATGGGCAGCAAGGTTGGGGTAGAGGAGGAAGTCCCAACAATAAACAGGTCCATTAAAGCAAAAATGGAAATCAAGTAGTCTGGGAAGACACTTGAACTCAAACTTATAAAACCTGTAGTGTGTTCATCACAACAATGTCAGTCTGCTGTGGAATTACAGACATATTTGATCAAATTTCTGCATCTGATTTACATGACCTTTATTCAACCATCTTCTCTACTAAGATCAGACTTGAAGTTTGAAGTGGTGTTCTTGCTTTGAAACATCATACAATGCGATTTGAACTTGAATGAATCCACCTGGTATAAGTTTAATACAATCAAAGAAGAAAATACTGTAGTTTTCTGTATGTTTGTAGTTCAGTATTTTTACTTTTTTTCTAATTATTTCTAATAACTAATTAGAATTAGTTATTCTAATCTAATAACTTCAGGTTTATGAAATCTTCCTTTTATCACTTCAGACGAAAAAATTGGTTCTGACATTTCCAAAATAATCAACCAAATGGACTCCACTAGACCAGATAATGATAGCCCATTTATCAATAATTAGTTTTATTCCCTTCTTTGTTGTACTCATCAGTCCTACAAACAGAACACAAACTGAACAAGTGAAGCTGAAGCTACAAAGATTCTTCATCATGCAATATTCAAACACTTGCAAATTCAATGGGTGCTACAGAAATCAATTTAATAGCAAAGGAGTAACAAATGAGACTTTAATCCTTCTTTTGCTTTAATATTAGCTGATGTGGGTTGTCTGTCACATAAGGAAGGAGAAGTTGTATGATTTGGAGACCCATATGACTCTACGCAGCACTAGATTTGTGTGAATGCCTTTTTGAGAGTGTTGATAGCCTTTTTTAAGCATCAATGATATCTATGAGTCTTAAACTTTCAAAGGAAATTCAGAAAAAGCAACATTTATCTGATGAAATTGAATTATTCTTAGCTGAGGAGTCTGAAGATTCTTATAGTGTTTTATGTCTGTATAGAAGAATATGATAGGATTTAATTACATAAAACAATGACAGTCTTGCTTATGGAATTTTACAGGAAGCCCTATATAATCGTTCATCTACTGCAGATTCTTTAGGTTGTTTACAATTGGGTCATCCTTTCCTATGAAATTAGATGGGATCAATTTTTAAAACTTACTTTAAATTTGCTTGTCTTTGTTAGGAAAGCAGCTATGGGGCTGCAGTTTTTCAGAACTGCCTTAGACAACAAGATTGTTTCTACTGACTTCAGTGGGAGAAAGATTCAGCTACCACTGGACTGGTTTGAAGGTCACACACAAATATTAAAAGTTTCAAAAATAGTCTTTTCAGGTTTGACTCTTAACCTATTAGAAGGTCTTACCACATTAGCACTTCTGATTTTTTGTCCTAGTACATCTAATATTCACTTAATTGCAAGCATATAAACTGCTTTTATCATTCCAAAAACAATTGGCAGCAAGTCCACATGTGTTCTAGAGATCTGAAATCAAAATGTGCCATCAGACTTGGAGCTGCTAAAGATACCAGAGAAATACTTAGCTTGTCAGCTTTGCTTCTTTGCTGCCTTTGTGAAATAGAGTGTGCTATTATGGCAAAGACAGACCCATCCTTTGCTGGAGTTTTCTTCAGATTTGAGCAAAACTGTGAACAGTTTATTTGCCTTCATTTCTTCCAGGCAGTGCTACTTAATATATTGCCTTTTGTCAAAGCAAGGCTGTACACAGGCAATACCCAGTTAAACTGGGGGATTTGGACTCCAGGAAGTTTCTGTGGAGCAGATTATGAAGGTGTAAGAGCCACAGTGAGATCTGCCCATGATAGGAATAGATGGCATGAACAGTTAGCAAAAAAAGACTGAAATACAGGGACTGTGGAGAAAAATCTTTTAAAACTTGTCTTTACTAATATGTCCTATTACTCACAGTCTGTGTATAAACTCCCTAAACCAGGGGCTATCACTCAGCTTTCAGAGGTAGGGCCCTAGGGCAGTTGGATCACACTCTGTGATGGGAACAGACCCACCATCTTTCTACCTTTTTCCTTTTTTTCGATCCCAAACTGAATTTCTGGAGGACTGCGTCTCTTCACCATGATAAATACCTGACTGCCTGCAGCCAAAAATACCCCATGGCTGGGGGCAGAGAACTTGCATGGTAAACACAAAAGCAGAGGCAGCTGGTGATCTGCAGGGTCTGCAACACGAGCACACCAAATGAGGGAAGAACTGCAACATTCCACTGAAGTAGTCTGTGGTTCCTCAGCTGGTAGGAGATTATTTTTGGGTTCTGATGATGAAAAAGCCGAAAAAAAGAATGTGTTAGTTGGGAAGTACTAGAGTTGGACAAAAAATATGACTTGAAAAATTATACTTTAAAGAAGAAAAAATTGCCTTGGAAAAACGTCCAGCATTAGAGATATTTCCAATTTTCAAGAAAAACTACAGGTACTCCATTGTACAACAATGTTAGTGTACATTGTATCATTATGGTTATGTATTTCAACCTGTATTGTGGAACAAAAACATACACAAAGGAAAATGCAAATAAATGCTTCTGTAGCTGTCTACCTCAGAAAACACTTATACCAACAGTGTGCATTTGTGTATTTTTTTCTCTCCTCCTGCCTCTTTGCCCCCTCCACCCCCCACCCAAAAAGGCTTGACCTTGCTCTCTCTGTCATCTCAAAAAGGATTTATATGACTATTTAATTCAGTGTAAAACATTGCAGATGGTTATAAATAATTTTTGTAATTTTTATGAACCAGTTACAACTCAATTCAAATATTAGCTAGAAGAAAAGGAATAACTCTACCTCTGTTACTCAGTCCCTTTGTGACTTGAATTTCTCTTGGAACATTGAAAATACAGATTTGATACCCACACTAGCACTTATGTTGAGGGTACTGTCCTGATTGTAGTGATAGTAAAACTTTCAGCAAACTCTTGTTCTGAATGAGGCAAAGATAGATTTTGTCTTTCAAATCTCATTAGTCTCTTTACTTTGAGGTATTTTAGCGCTGGCCTCTGCTCCTAGTAGTCTTTTAATGTCTTTCTGCAATCACTAGGTTGAAGAAGAGAGGAATGGCTCTCCATCTCACACAGGGATGGTACTAAGTAGATGTCTATAACAGCTGTCAGTAAGTTGACTTGACACTTTAACAGAGAGCCAGAAATGGAACACTTTATTATTTTATTGTGGATATAAAATACTTAACAAAAAAAAAAATCCCTGGAATTTTCTTAAGCTTATACATTTTAATGCAGTGGATGTGTCTCTTGAGGATATGGTTTAGTGGTGTACATGGTGGTGCTATGTTAATGGTTGGCTTTGATGATCTTAGAGGTCTTTTCCAACCTTAGTAATTCTGTGATTCTGTGACACCTTGTCTCTGTTTTAGAGAGAAGGGTACTGCAGGATGGTTGCTTTGGCTCCACCTTAGGATGAGTGCAGGCAGCTTCAGCATGGAGCTGGGGTTGGAGCTGAGAGCATCCACTGCCCTCAAGTCCACCTGTAACCTCCATGTGGTACTCTGCAGCCTGAAATCTGGTGCCATGGGAACTGCATTGGGGACAACCATGCTTTTACATAAGAATTTACTCATGTGTGCTTACTGTTCACTGATTTGAGATAGCAGAGCAAAAGATCTCAGAAAATTTTCCTAAACACATTAACTGGGTACATTAACTGGTACACATTAACTGGTAAACACATTAACTGGGAACAATAGTTTGTTAAAGCTGCCCTAGTAGTAGCTTTATTCAGTAAAAAGGTGAAGGAGGAGATCAGTGGTTTCCCCACCCTCCCAGAAATGCTTTTAGATTTGCCAGTGGTGGCCCTTTGTGGTACCCAGTACCCAGGGCTGAATGGCAGCACTGCAGGGGGAGCTGCAGAGGAATCCCAGGCTCTTGCTAACCATTCCAGCTGCCCTGGAAATCCTGCTGTGCCAAAAACTGCATTATCTCTGCCAGGGAATCACCAAAACCACTTACCTCTGCACACCATCTGGGTACCTCTGGCACCCAACAGGGGTGATGGCTGCTCAGAGAGGTGTGCAGGCTTCATTGTGGGAGTTTTTCCATAACCCTCATGGATATTTGTGCCTGCCTCTGGGAAATGCCATACATCAGGACCCAGTGCATTTGGCGCCTGGATGGAGGACACAATAATAATATCAGGCAGCATAGAAAGATATTCAAATAAAACAAACAGAAGGGCAAATTTTTTTTAAGTGGCATGGTTATACATATTTTAAAGTGGTTTGGAAGCAATCAGGAGTCTCCACCATTACATGGGCCTGATCTGACTGTTTTTTTCAGTTTGCAGCATAACAAAGTTATGTTTCCAGAGCTGTCGGCACAGGAGCCCGTAGGGCCCGTGCTGTGTATGCTGTGATGTGCTGAGCCTCATCCCTTGTTCTTCTGACCTCTCCCTTTTTGTGAACTATTAAAGTTTCACATTACACCATTTGTCCTATCTGTCATTTTTGATAACCTGGCAACTGCTACATCCACTTGCTTTTAATTACTCTGTCATCTAATTTGTTTTAAACATCTGTGTCCAGTTTCTATCTGGGGTAATTTTAATTGTTTGTGGCTAATAGAATTTGAAAGGAATATAATTTTCTTATATTTCATTCTAAGATAATCCATTGTGATTTGCTGCAGTCATCTGCTGCTGTTGATTTGCTGCCATACACATGATTTAATTACCTAGAGATCATTGTTATTACCATAAAATCCCCATTTATTAACTGCCATATCAATTATCCACCCGGTTGCTTATTGATCTCAAATCTCCTGAGCAGCTGATCTCCTGGGGCACATTTCAACCCAAGTACAAATCTAGCAAGTTCGCTGGAGTCATGTAAAAGATGAACCTGGCTCCTTTGGCATACTGATCTCCTGCCAGTACTTTTATTAAGATGACCACTGATTCTCCAATCACCTGACAGATTTACAGCTTCTGTGATTCATGATTCTACTGATACTGATTGGCCATTTGTCTCCATTATTTTTACCTTCTTTCTTCTCCTCTGGGATCCCCATGCTTTTTTCTGTCTTTGTTTTTGTTTTTGGTGGTAGTGGTGGTTGGTTGGGTTTTTTTCCCTCAACTTCCATCTGCCTGTTCAACTTTGTATTTTGTTTTCCTTCCTCTCTTCTTGTTCTCCTTTGTTTGGATACCTGCCCTCCTCTACAGTCTTGGTTTTGGTACCACCTTTTCTGTGTTTCTGTTATACCACCTGGAAGCCCTTAAGACATCTTCCTTTTTCTCCCATCAGACATTGGTATCTAACTTTCCCTTTTCCTTTTTTTTCCTTCTACTTTGTCTTTTCTAGTCGCAACTTGCGTTTTGCACTTACTGTCAGGAGTCCTCTCTCCTTGCTCCTTCCTGACCCTTTGGGAACCTAATTCTTATTCATCTCATTACCTTCTTTCTCATAATCTCTTGTACAAAGCACAGACCAAGTATACATATAGTATTAATATATAGATGCTTTGTGAATGTCTTGGCAGATCTAGTCTATTTTTCTGTTGGGAGGTAATAATCTTCGTCCCTCATATAAAACCTTTAGATGATATTTGAAGAAATATTATAAGATGGGAAGTATCCAGTTTACAGGTTTGGTCTGTCAGGCAAATTTAGACTATGCTAAAGAATATATTTTTCCAAATTACTCCGATTTTTTCAAAATTATATAATTTATTCTTTAAATATCAAGTATCAAAGTACTTTTGATAAGTATCAAAAATTCTACACTTTGCCTAGACTGCCAGTATAACTGACTGAATTTGAGCTACAGTACAAGTCTTTGGGATCTACATTATTGCCTCTGGTGACATCTGATCGATAAGTTAAAAACAAATATTTGTGCTCTTCAGGAATCAATGTTCATGGTAGGTATAGGCTCAAGCAGCAAAAGCTTTGCCTGGCTCCAGATCTGAAGCACATCAACATCGTTTGCTACTCTATGACTGAGATTTTTTTCTGCTCCTTTCAGGAACTGCAGTGGGCTCTGAGTGTCATCATCTCCACAGCGAAATGCCCGTGGCCTGTATGTGGATTTCTTCCTCAGTTTGGACTTTGGTTTATGGTTTTTTATTCAAAAGCTGGCAGTATTTCGAATGAAGCGCAGCAGTAACTGAGGTTGCCCTGGCATTTAAGCAACCTCATATTTTCATGTGTAAAATTTCCTAGAAAACAATAGCTCAGCCTGTGACCAGAATAAAATGTCTTGCATAACAGACTTTAATTTCTGTAATCCCTAGTATGGTAGCTTCTCTTAACCCTGTTTAAAGTAGAAAAAAAAAGAGGGTGACAAAACAACATGAATGAACTACTGACCAAAATGTATAAATGCTTAGAGAATCCAGGGATTGTTTCTTTTCATTTAATTACATAAATGCAATAAAAAATTCATTTTGAGGAAACATATAATTATTGTTATAGATTTTAATTTTCTCGTTCTTTTTATCTTTTTAAGAGAAGGTCCTCATTTTAGCTGGCCTCGCTGTGCTCATGCCACTGAACCAAAATAGATGACAATAACTGCTGTGAATATATGCTTAAGGAGTAACTAATAGAGATTTTCTATTTGCACTGACCTTTGATCTACTGGGTATATGTCAGAAGGACTGAAGCTGACTGCAGTGCCCTGAGGAGGGCTGTCTGATGCTTCCTGTGATGTGAGCTCTCTGTGCGTGGAGGAGAGGGGCACACAGGAGAGTCCTATTAACATTAATGACTGCTCTGGGTTGGCTGAGTGCCATTTCACTGCTCTTCATTAATGCTGCTGGATCCATTACTGCCTTCTTTGTCCTGGAAAAGCAGCTTAAAGTCTATGGACAGCACTGCCCTTATATGTATATCACCAGTGAGCAAGTAGACATAAAGAAAGCACAGGGCAAAGGGTTAGGAAAATATGAGCTCCAAAGAAAGGCTCATAGACCATCCAATTTAGAGCTGTTTCAGCCCAAGTGTATGATGATGAGGTAGAGGGCAAGTGCTAGCTCAGACAGTCCTGCCCTGGCCAGCCAGAGGCCCAGCTGTAGCGCTGTAAGGGCTGCACCCTAGGGCTGACTGCTCCCCAAGCGGCTGTGTGTGTTTTTACAAAGCTGTTTAGAAATGGTTTGACCTGTTTTATGAGAACAAGCAGCCTGGAGATCGCTGGGGAGTTAATGAAGGTTAAGCAGCATGACCTTGAAATGTCTCTTCTTCCTGAATAGCTCTTTAAACTTGGCCCCATATATATTTGCTGACCAAGAATTATTAGTCAAGAGCACTGACTGGAGTTCAAGCCTCGTCTATGATTAATTGAGGAGATACAGCTGACAGCATGGCACTGTGAGGCTGTGGAGGGTAGGAGAAAAGTCTGAGAGGAGAAGAATATGGTGATGCAGGGTTAGATATCTACTGAAATTGCTGAATATCCTGGGCTGAAGAGTCACCAGGGATATCACTGTCACATAAATTAGATAATGATAATTTATTATTTCATGACAGTGTCTCTGGTCCTTGAAGTCCAGGATGAGACAAGATAAGGCAGAGGCTGCACCTGTGACTGCTGCCAAGTGACCCTGGAAATGGCTGGTAGCACAGGTTGGTCCTGGGCACTGGGGCTTTGTGTCCACATTGCTGCCATCAAATCCTGCCTTCCCTTGCTGAGGGAAACAGAATGACTCTTCTGATGAAAGTAGCTGTTTTGAACAGGCTGTTGGGCACAACCCACAAGACAGGTAAAAGAGATTTGAAAATTCGGTTACCCAAGACTGTGCACAGGGACACGTGCCAGATTACTCAGACCAATATGCAGCCCTGCAGGAAAGGAGACATGGAGGCTGCTTTAAGGTCCACAGCAGCCAGACCCAAGCCTGCAAGGTTTGAGCCCAAGCATTTAGTTAAGGATCAACCTCAGCCAAAAGAGGGGTCACTCGAACACATGGATTGACAAATCATCACAGCCTTCCCAGGAGAAGCAATACTCTGGTAAAGGTGAGACACCCTGCCAGGTGGAAATTAGTCAAAATGAAAAGAACAAAAAAATTTCAAGTGACTTTTTGAGAACTAGTTCCATGTTGAGGAAACAACAGCTGGTGGACTTTTTTCACCAAAAACTATTTTCCATGTTTTTTTTTAATGGGTTCATAGAAGCATTGAGTAGGTGGGTATTTCATCATTCTGGGAACTGCATTTGTTCTGTTGCCTGTGAAACAAGAAGAATACATTTATATCTCTTTGAATTAAGTCTGTGTTTTGTAAATGTGTTTGATGAATGAAAAATACGTTAATTGCAGTATTTAAAAATACAAATCAGGATGCAGGTGCAGCATATGTGTTTCCATTAGGAAGAAAGTTACTCTTCAGTGGCTATAAACATCTTCACTAATTTTTTTTTAATTTATATTTGCCTGCAATTGTTTACTCCCTGCTATTTTCAATTAAAACAATATATCATTTATATTGGTCAGGATATATGAATTTTATACCACAGCACTCAGATTCTTTTATTTTTTTAGTTAGTAATGCAATAGGAAGACATATAATGCCAAACATTTAATGAAAGCAAATAGAGCAAACATGAATAGCAAGTCTTCTAATGAATAAATCTGAATAATAAAAATCCCTGTGGAGTGTAGAGGCAGATAGGTTAATTCTTTCACTTGAATTTTAATCCTGACTGCAAAATAAAATAGCAGAAGGGTTTTCACATTTAACACTTGGTTGTCCTTAAAACGGGGAGAAAAAGAGCTTTTATTCTTCATTTCTGGTCTATAGATATACTTGATTAACAGAATGAACAAAAAGATACTTATAATGTGATATATATAGCATCAGAGAACATGAAGCACCAGTAGTGCTGCTCTGGTTGCTGGTATAACTTATGGCAAAAAGAAATTGAAGAGCACTCACTGAACTGGTTCTGAAATGTCATCATAAAAATACAAGAATGAGCCCCCATTCCCCTCCTCAGCTCTTTAAACTAACATAGAAGTAGAGATTAGAAGTTCTATCAATCATTCTTGTCTATTCTTTGGGTCTTATTTTGTTCTCTTTTCAATGATTCTTAAAAGGAAAGACAATTAAAAAAAAAAAAGGCAAGGAAAAGAATTTCCAACAATTCAACCGCAAGTGAGCGTAAAACTTGTTTTCTCTCTTCTAAATGCCAATTGTTCTCAATTGAAGATATATTTCAGTAAGATTACTTGTTCATTTTAAAGGTTTCTTTTATTTTGATCATGAAACATTTTTAGAGGAAATAAGGGAAATCTAGATCTTTGAAGTACTATAAGAAGTTATGAATTTTTTTGGTTGAAAATCATTAAACATCTTATAGCCATATAGGGGAAATCAAGGTTTTAGCAGCATGTCAAGTGTTATATGTTCTAATCCCAGCCTTAGTGAAGTCAATGTGCGTCTTGGAATTAAAGCGCCTAGACTGTCTAGACCATTTCTGTGATGCTACTTTTTTAACCTCGTAGTTTCAAGGTGGAAATAGAAAGGTAACTAGGATTATTTATCAATATAGAAATTATTCTTATTTCCCTCAATCTGCTATATAAAATTTATTACTCTCTTTAAAGAATTCAGAATTGTAAATTTACTCCATGACTAACATTGTATCTAATAAAATCTTCTCAGAGCAAAAGGAGAATTGTTTCATGAGCCATTTACAGACTCTTTTCTCCTTTGCAAATATGAATGTCAAAATTAGATGCTAATTTGTAACACCCAAGAAAGCACATGACTGAAGACTACCTTTTGGGTTGGACTGCAGAAATCATCACATATGTCACACCATCCCAAAACAGGGAGAAAATGTTAACATCCATTGATTCAGAATTGCACTTGCAAGAGTCAGATGTCAAAGCCAACAACGGAACCACCTTTAGGATGGACAATAGCAACATGTGTAGGAATTAATCTAATCTCAGACATCCAGTCATGATGACAACAATACATTTCCTAGAAATTCAGAATGATGTTAGGTTTTGTTAATAAAATTCAGTGGTTTGTACCAAAAGCCTTGATATCAATTGTCCCTACAAAAAAAAAAGAATATATTTTTAACCAAAAATCAAGATCAATAGGGAAAACCCCCAAAATTTTATACATGCAAATACACACACGAGTGGGGTGTTTTTCCTTTAAGAACCAAAGGGTGACACTTTGTTACTTTTTATGTTACTTCTTTGTATTTTGTTTTCTGACAAGAACACTTCTAATAAAAGTTGATTGCTTTCAAGAAAGAAATGACAGCTCAGAAGTGTTTGAAGAGAGAGCCATTCTGATAGCAGTGTATGAATCATAGAGAATATACCATAATGGACACTGAATAGAAAAAAAGCTGTGTGTAGTCCTGCCTGGGTTATCAGCAAGGCAGGAATACCTTTTCATAGTGACACAAAAAGCAGATGTTCTAGCTGCCACTGTCACCTATATCCTCATATATCTCCAGGCTATCCCTCTAGGTATACAAGTGCTTTACTAAGTTGATGGGGTCTGGTAAGCTGCTGGGTGTCTAGATAGCATCAGATTTTCACACCTGAACACTCAAATTAAACTCTATTAAGTTTATGATGGACAACGTTGAACCATAAATTCCTGTGCTAACTCTGTCCATGTTGACCATCTCCTTTAACATTCTGGAAACAGGGTGGTTTTGGTATTAATGATGTGGATCAGGCATCTAAAATGGAGAAGAACAAAATAGCGAATTTTAAAATAAGGTATGTTCTTAAGTAAATGAAAGGGCAGGAATGCCAGAGAGTCAAACGAACAACATGATGACAGATGAAATATAGTATTGTCTATAAGGTGATAATGCAGATCCTAAGCGCTTATTTGTACAAGTCAGATGGGTTCAGTTTCCTAATTTACTGTAAATGCTCTGGAATGAAGATCAGTAGAACAACGGTCAAAAAAAACTCCAAAGCAACAAATAAGATATTTTAGTGTAAAAGGATGGGACAGACTGTCCTTCTGAAAGCATTATAATGTCAGTGATGTGCCCTAGCTACAGTACTTGCTCAATCCTGGTCAATCTATTTGAAAAAGTGATAAACAAGATATAGAAATAGGTGATGAAAATTACCAAGAGCACGGCACAATTTCTATGATGAGAGATTGCCAAGGCTGAGATTGTCTCACTTGGGAAAGAGATGAATTTAAAAAGATATGACAAGATGATATAAAATATCGAATGCTATATGGAAAAAAGTAGGTATTTTTCTTTACTGTTACATTTTCTCTTAATACAGCAAAAATCAAGTCTTCAATAAAACTGAAAGTCAAACAATATAACCTTAAGGGGGAAAGAAAATAATCAAAATTTAGTAGCTGAACTCATTGCCACTGCGCTTTAAGTTTTAGCTCAATGTAGGCACCATTTAAGCATGTATGTAGATAAGGAGAACAGGCACCATTTCTATGATGGTTTAGACATCTTTCACATTGCAGAGAGACCCTGAACATCTTTGCTGCCCTTTTGCGGTAAATGTAGTAAGTAATTTATGAAATCATTTTGTTCTCCAGTTACAAATTAACTTATTCACTAATGAAGACAGACTTCTCACTGTGGACAAGGTTTTTCATAATTACCTACTTTGAATATTCTTGCTCTTTGGTTCCTTAAGAAATATTCATTTAAGTCTTTGTGCTGTGAGAGACAGGAGGTGGAGTTGCAAGAACAATTTAGCCCAACCAACTTCTACTCCTGCCTTTCAATGTTCCTAAAATATGTGTCACTGTACAACATTACATAGTGTACTGATGTAAAAATGTGATTAATTATAAAAGGGAATGCGCTCATTTAATTGCTAAAATTATAACATTAAATTTGAGGAAAAATGGAGAGAAAAAAATATGTTTCCCACTTTCAAGGTAAGTAGGAGAAATAAGCTTCACGTCATCACCACATCAAAACAAAATATAAAAATAAATGAAAAATCAGTGCCCAGGTTAGAAGAGACAGTCTGGATAGCCTTGTCAGAGATGTATATTCTTATTGAAAGATAAATGTCTCATTTGAAGAAGGTATCTGCCATTTAAAAAGCTGCTAGAGAAATTTCTGATTTACTACATCATATCACTGAGCAAAGAAAGGTCTTAAAAGCCTGACATGCAGATCACTGAGAATGGTCTGATAATCACCCTTCAACAAGCAGTGGAAAACTTCATGTGATTTATATTGTTGTGAGAAACTTTTGGCTTATTATGAAATGACAGAGGTGCTACCAGAAGAGCATATAGAATGAAGTGCAAAGGAAATGAAAATACAGGAGATTAGTTTCTGAGATTGAAGCACATTCATTGAGAGGGAAAAGAAGATGTTAGTATAAATGAAAAGCAATTTAGAGTTTTAGACCTAGTCACATGTTGAGAAAACATTGAAGAAAATTGATTTGGGGAATCTATTTAAAAAAAAGTGAAAATAAAAAAAACATCCAAACATAGGGTGACAATAAAACAAATACACATTTCTTTCTGCAAACACACAGAGAATTGAGAAAAGGTTTGAACAGAGAAAAACATGTAACCCGCAAATGACAACAAATGGAATTTCTTTAGAATCACTTCCTTCGTGTGGAAAGAAAGAAAACATTGGCATGTCCCAAAGCTTATATTCGACTCAGTCCTGATAAAAAATCTTTGAAGGTAACTAGAAAGGAAGTTCAAGGAGTTATTAAGTCATAAAAATTTTAGATAGCAAACCAAATCCCAAAGGTTTCAGATGTGACAGTTTCATAACTAACACTCTTCTTCTCAACGATAATATAAACTGAGCAGAGGGGAGCAGAAGAAATAAAAGAGAAAGTATCAGTACTTTTTAACATGCTACTTACTCATTTAAAGTTACTCCAAATACCTATTCTTTTTAAAAAGTGTTCTTTTTGTAACAGGGCTGCTCATTGTCTTTTTCAGGGGAAAACTGTTGAGAAGTTCACTGCAAAAACACAGGAATATATATGAAATCCTTTTCTCCACAGTAGTAAGCGAGTCAGTATGTAACAAAGAGCAGTCTGATGGGCAAGTCAATTCTGCGACAGACATGTACTTGCAAAGCTTTGGGACTACCTGACACATTGCCCTGGAGAGGACAAGCAGTCTGGTGAGAATGAAGTCAGAAGTGTCATTAAGGACTGTGCTTGGACTGTATGAAGGGATAGTGTTTTCTTTTGTCTGGATATCTTGGCCATTTGACTAGATTATCATTAATGGCCCCTTCCAGCCCAAACCATTCTATGATCTGTTAGGGATGACTCTGTGAACAATGTGAAAGAGCAATGAATGCTGAAGAGATGACAGTCCTGGAGATTTCTAGCTCAAACTCTGTCCTGAAACACTTTAAGCTCTGGAATGTGGAATATTATTTTGTATTAAAAATATCTTCTCTAAATATAAAACAGGACATGCATTACATCGCTAAAATTACTTCAATTTGAAGCTTAAATTATCATTAAAGAGTTTCTTAGTTTTTATCTGCTCAGAAAAGCAACTTGGCATGTTTATTTCAAAGTAATTGTAATGAAAAATTCTCAATAGATGACAGTGTAAGATGACCATACAGAAATAAAAAAATATAAAAAATAGAGGGTTTTTTTTTGTTGTTGTAAGAAATGTACATTTTTTTCCAACCAGATCCCATTTTCCTTTATATTTTTTGTGACTATTGAGCATTTGGAAAAACAGAACATTAACATTAGCAGTGCTGGCTTGATGACTTTAGGGAGACAAGTTTTAGGCACATTTCAGTCCACTTGCTTCCTTATGCCAAAATTGCCTGGCTAATTCCTCTAGCTGAGGCTTGGCAGATCTGATGAAACATGACAGTAATATTAAAAAAAAAACCCAAAACCAAAACAAAACACAAAAAAACCACACAAACAAAAACAAAACAAAAACCAAACAAAACCACAAACAAACAAACAAACAAAAACCAAACCAAAAAAACCACAGCTTTTTCTAAATATCTTTTAGATATGTGTAATTATGCAGATACTCTTGACCTGAAGCCAATGCAAATACCAGCAGTGCAAAACCAGCTGATCAGAATGTAACTTCCTTCTTCCAGCACTGGAGTTCTTTCCACCTTGCTAGTAGGGTAAGGCCATTGCTCGAACACTGCTGAACCCTAATTGTGCGTTAGATCCGGGAGTTTAAGAGGTCCTCTGATATTCTGAAGACTGATTATCTGCTTATGTATTTTCTTTAAATAGAATGCCCTTCCCAACACTGGTATTTAAGTAGGAACTTAGAGCACTGCTCTATGCAGGTTAGTAACCTTTCTTTCTCAGAGTTTTAAAAATTCATATTCTAGTTTCTGTCTTTATATAGTAAAGAAAGTTTCTCTCTGGCTTCTGCTTGTTAGTGTTTGTCTTCTTCACTGGAGCGTGAAAGGTTTTATTCTTTTTTTTTTTTTTTTTTTTTTTTTTTTTTTTTTTTTTTTTTTTTTGGTGAAACTATGTTCAGCAACAATGGTGTTTCTCATTAGCCATATCAACATGTACTTTGAGTCTTTTAAATCTCTTGGGCATAATGCTGTTTTTCAATGAGGGGTTCATTTATGCATCCTGTGAAAGCAAGTATTTCCTCCCAATGCAGTGCTTTCAGACAGTGTAGAAAATTTCAGAGCTACTCTTCAGGTAGGGTGAAGAAAAACAAGCAGCTCAGTCCTACTCACAATGACTTACTTCTTTTACAGAAATATTTTTGTCAGAATTTAATTTTCCTGCCCGTGAACCTGTCGTGCTGTTATAGTCCAGAAATGGACACAATATTCCTGCAGAGTACAAAGGTATTATTATACCGGTGGTAATATTTTCTACTCTATTACATTTATCTGTGTTTCCCTCTTAGGTCATTATTTTGTTTTGGTGTGACTGGCATTAGTTATCATATACCTGTTCACCGTGGCAGTATGCTGGCTTTCCTCAGGTTCTTGATTTCTTGTAGGTATCGCCTTCCTAAAGGGTGGTCCTTTGACCACCACTGCACGTCGGTTGGGGGATGCTGTCTGAGAGGTCCTGAAATGGATTTTGTGAAGTGAATGTGTTCACTTGAGCCTTACTTTCTAGCTTTGACTGAGGCATGACTAGGGCAAAAATACATGTCTGGTAATTACTGCATTTACTTTGAAGAAGCAGGGAACTTATAACTCAGAGACTTAATGAACATGTTGCTGTTTATCTGGTGGGGCAGCTGTGCTGTTTATACTGACCTTCTATTTTTATTATTACTTTTCCTTTATAATATTCTCTCTCCATTCAGATCTCCATAATGATGATATAATATAGGTAAAATAATAGGTACAGAAAACAGTCCTGTCCTGTAGCTAAACAGGTAACAACCAAAAGTAATTAAACAGCTCCATAGTTAAGAAAGGGCAAATTCTGACAAATGCATCTGTATCTATATCTCTACAAGCACATTTAATTCAGTGCAGTTGTGAATCTAGCTGCGTTTTAAACACTCTAATCTACAAGTTATATAACTAAATCTACAAGTTATAGACAGCAGTAATTAGGCACTTCTGATTTGGACTCTGAACACATACATTTAATTTTCCCCCCTTTTTATTTTTTTACTCCTGCCTTTTCTTTTTTCACTCCAACATTTTAAAAGAGATAATAGAATGAAACTTTAAAATAAAATATAAAAGCTCAACAATGACATTTGTATTTCCTTTATCTTAATGTTCAAAGCAGGTAGTTGGCATTATTTCAAGCTTCCTTTCTCTTATGGTCTCTCTGCACTTACTCTGTAGGCAAAAGTCAGCTACATGGTTTGCATATTTAATGTGTATTTAATCATGTATTTAATGGGTTCCAGACCCCAAAAGATTAAGATGCTTTAGGTAGGACTTCAGTGGGACGTATATTCTTAAATCCAAATCTTCAGTTCTCAGAATCATCAAAAAATTTGTCAACTGAGGGACTGCTCTGATAGGCTATATCTTTGGCTGGATACCATGTGCCCATTACCCTCCTCAGCAGGATCAGGAAGAGGAATATAACAAAAGGCTCCTGGTTTGAGATACGGACAGGGAGAGATCACTCACCAGTTGCCATCATGGGCAAAACAGTCTGGATTTAGGAAAACTAGCTTAATTTATTACCAAACACATCATAGTAGGCTAGTGAGAAACAAAACTAAATCTTAAAAAAAGCTTCCCCTTACCCCTTCCTTCTTCCTGCGAACAATTTCATTTCTGAATCCCCTACCTCCTCCCTCCTCCGCAGTGCAGTGGAATGGGAATGCTCCAGTGCCTAAAGGACCTCCTACCCGTCCTTCTTCACTGACCTTGATGTCTGCAGGACTGTTGTCCTCACATATTCTCAATCTTCTCTTGTCTGGCTGCAATTGCGCATGATTGGGTTTTTTTCTTTCTCAACTCTGTTATTCCAGAGGTGCTACCACCGCTGCTGATGGGCCCAGCCTTGGCCAGCAGCAGGTCCATCTTGCAGCTGGCTGTCATTGGCTCTGTCAGACACAAGGAAAGCTTCTAGAAGCTTCTTTAGAAGCTTCTAGCTTTCTGTAGAAGAGAAAACACTCCTGCAGACCCCTGCTGCCAAAATCTGGCCGCACAAATCCAGTATGTAGGCAGAGCTCTGTGCATCAGTAGTTGCTGGAGGAAGTGGCAGTATCACTTCTCTGGGCTGTGAAGTAATGTTTATAGGATGCTTTAACCACACCTTCTATTTCTCAGGAAAGTGCCCAAGGAAAGAAAAAACTATTTAAAAAGAAAAGGCAGATAAAAGAGAAGGGAGCAGTGTGTTTGTAAATTTTAAGTTCCTTAACTGGATAAAAAAAAAAATATTAAGGGAGCAGATAAAAGGAAATCCAGTCCCTCCCTGCACTTTCTGGATATCACTAATTTTGGTTTGTTCTCCATATGGTGAGCTTTTTAAGAAACATGGGACAGAATCAACAAGAGGGAAATAAGCAATCCCTCCTCTGTGAATGGAATAGAGCCTATGCAGTGCTAGTAGTCTCCCAGGGAGGGTTCAGATCCCTTTCTCTGGCCACTTTTCAAGCATAAAGCTGATCTTCTCCCTCAGTTTTGAGAGAATAGGACTAAATTAAATTTAGGAAGGGTGTTGGACATTCATGGATGATCAGAGTTTCATCAGATTGTTTTTAAATACTTCTTCCCCTGTTCTTTCTCCTCCAACTTTGTCCTCTCCCTTCTGTTTAGTTGTGTGGATGCCAGAGCCATAGACCTCCCCCATGCAATGCAATAGAAGAGGCAAGTGTGTTATACTAAAAATCTTTAAACTCCAAGATTAAGCAGTCAACCACCTAGAAATAGGCAACAAAGAAAAAATCTTCACAGAAAGTAGACTTCACAGCCTCCTTTTCCTCTCCTATCCCTAGACTTTTGACCACACAGATGCTTCTGTCTATCTGGAAGACTGAAACACTTCTTTTAAAGAACCAAGCATAGAAAAATCTGATTTTATACAAAATGCTCTCTCAGTAGGTGGGAGACCTGGATTAAATTTCACCAACAAATAGAAGAGATTAGGCTTTATACTTGCTCTTCTCTAGAAACCTGCTTTAATCACAAGGCTACAGGCATCTAATTCAGGGCCCTTGATTTGTCTGTTTGATGCTGCAGTGTCCTAGACTGTAGTACACTTTTATTTCCACACCCTGGTGGCTCCTTATTCTCCACTTCCACCCTGTCAGCTCCTCAGTTATTGTGTTTGTGCAACAGGAATAACCCTCCAAAACTTAGAATTTTAGATTTTCTGAAATTTCTGTCTCTTATCTTTGATGCTGTAGAATCAATAAAGGGAAGAAAAATGAAAAAAAAAAAAAAAAAAAAGAAAAGAAAAAACTATATATAGCAGAGCTGACATGAAACAGTTCTTTGTTATACCTTTTAGTCCTAAAACAGTAGTCATGGTGTAACAGTGGAATCTACTAAAAATCTACTTTGCTTTGACTTTTGATCCAATGTGGGAATTATCCCAGTATTTTTTATTTTGAAGTCCATGGCACTTGAGGTAATTCTGATTGCATTTTCACTTTAATACTTTTTCCAGCAAACTCAGGAATGGGTGGAGTTTTCTGATTGTTCTATTTGTCTTTTTATTTTTTAAATGCAAGAAATAAAGAAAAGGGAAACAAAAAGGATCAAAGATGTTTAACCTAATACTAGCCTGAGTCATTCAAGTCTGCTCTGTTCTCTTCAACTGAAATGGAAAAGTAAATGAAAGTAAATCTCAAGATTTGACTCCCAGTTTAGCAACAGAAAGATGAAAAAGTCTTAGCTAGAGTTACTAATAAAGTTATTCCACTGGGAATTTTAAAAGAAGAACAGAAGAGCAGGTTCATATATTAAGCTTGTACTTGGGCAAACCTCTATTAAAATGAAAGGGAGAGCTCCTTAGACCTGAGAGAACTAGAGCTCATTAGAGGATATAATTTGTAATTTCTTAATATGGGTTAAGTCTCCAAGTTTCCATCAATGACGTAGAGCCAAGAAAACAATTAAGACATACCCTTCAGTTGCCAGGAATGGCAGCCAGATAGTGGTCAGAGAAAGCTTTCCATCTCTGGCCGCATGCCTCAGCCTCTGGACATCAGCAGTACATATCTCTTTACACACCAGGCGTGAGGGCTGAGAAGCTGAGATGACACCATTGACACAGCAGCTACACAAGACATGGAAGGTGTGCTGCAGGTCTGTGGTGAAGTGGTGACAGCAAGAGGCTGTAGGGCTGGCCTTTGAGGAAAGAGGTCTTGGCTGCCCCAGGAAGGACACATCCATGACAGCCAATAAACCCACCTCAGGGCAAAGCTGAGCCCATCACCCAAGCTGGTTGTGCCTCTGAGAAAATATATTAATGAAAGACCATAAAGTGTTGGACAGGCAGAGGAGGAGAGGAAAAAAACAAGAGTGATAACCAGCAGAAGTCACACCAGGTCAGAGGAGAAGATGCTTCAGGTGCAGAAACAGAGTTTTACTGTCTGAAACTACAGCCATCGAGGACTTATTCTGGAGCAGGGTTATCCTGGACCACTGCAGCCCACTCTGGAGCAGGGGAAGAGTGTGAGGAGAAAAATGTGGAAGAGAGAAATGTTTAATAATGATCAAGGCCACCCTCTGTGCCACTCAGCAAAGGAGAGAGGAGTTGATGGTTAAGGAATGCAATGAGCCCTGGGAAAGGGATGAGGAAATGTATTGCTTAAATGTTTGTCTTTTTGTTTCTCACTACCTGCATCTATTTCAACTGCCAATGACTTAAATTATTTTCTCTATGCTGAGCCTGTTTTGCCCGTGACGGTAGCTGATAAACAGTCTCCCTGACTTTATCTCAGCCCAAAAGCTTTCTCCTCCTATTTTCTCCTCCTATGCCTCTGAGGAGGAGTAAGTGAGCAACTGGGTGGACCAAGACTAGCACACCACACATGGTCAGTGAAACGTGCATGAAAATCCTCAGCCAACTCTGGGTTCCTCAGAACAGGAGAGAGAGAGAGAGAGAGTTACTGTAGAGAGTCCAGAGGCCACCAAGATATTGAAGGGACCAGAACTTCACTCCAATGTGAAAAAGCTCCAACCATGAGAAAAGAAGGCTCAGGGGAATCTTACCATACTGGAAGGAAGAGTGCAAAGAAGATAGAACCAGGCTATTTGCAGTTGAGCCCTTGGTAGGACAAGAGGCAATTGGGCACACACTGAAACATAGGAGGTTCCCTCTGAACATCAGGAAAGACTTTTTTTCACTGTGAGGACAGTGATACCCTGGCACAGGTTGGCCAGAGAGGTTGTGGAGCTCCATCCTTGGAGTCAGATATTAAAAAACTATCTGGACATGGTCCTGGGCACATGGCTTTAGATGACCATACTAGAGATGAGATACGGAGTTGGATGACATGACTTCCAGAAACTCCTTCCACCGTCAATCAGTCTGTAACTCTATGTAAATGCCAAAAGGTGAAAAAGACTATTTCACCTTTTCTAAAAGTAGAAAGGTGACAGGACACAAAATCCTCATGATAGGTTATGATAGAAACTCAACAGAAAGGTATTGCTTTAGGAAAAAAATGTTGAACTACAATTTAATTGAAATTTCTGTAGTCTACACTGATTAACTCAGGAGAAGTTATAAATGCAATGATTTTCCACAACTTTATTTAAAATTATCAAAGAAAAATGAGGGGATGAAAATGGTCATTCTCACACTGATGGGACATTCAAATATTATTTCTAATTTAACCAAGAGAAGTGGTATCTGTCACTTTGAAAATCTGTAATTCATCATCTACAACTATGTTTCACCTGCTTCTTCCTAATTTACATGACAAGCTGATAACAGAACTTAGTCATCATTACTGAATATGCTTTAACTTTTATATAGTCTTCACAATTTTATCTAACATGAATATTAAACTAAATGAACTATAATTTCTTCGCTCATATAATGTACCAAATGAGTAATTTAGTTCATCAAACTATCAATTAATTCATACAGTATTACTAGATGTCACCCCTCTATAGCAGTTTTTTTTTTCTTTCAACACATTTTTTGTCACCAAAGTAGAAAACAAAATGAAGTGACACATTCTGGTTGTCACTAACCTTTCGCATTGCACTGCAATTTCACAGTAACTCTCCCTTTTTTGATTCCTAGGCTTTCTGCTATTTCCCACTTTCATACAATCACATAAATCATGTGTTCACTTAAATACACCACTGATTGAAATTACATGAACTATGTTTATTGAATTTATTTTGAAAGCGGAGCTTCTGCAAGCTTGCACACAAATGAGTGTTACACAACAGACCTGCTTTCCTCCATTTTCATTGCTTTAGTCTTCCCATTCATAACCCTCCCATCAGTAGATTATAATTTTTACCTGTATTTTTAAATCACATACACTTCTTTTCTCTCTCATTTATTTCTACATGGAATCTGTCTAGACTCCAGCTTCCAAAGCCTGTCTCTTTAAATACTTGGGCATAAGTCTGCATGAGCAGTTAGACATCTAATAAAATACTGGCATTTTCAAGGCTATCATTTCAGACGTATATTTTGTTTTGTAATATTTTTGCAAATCTATGCAGGTACTGATGTTGCCTCATAACTAATTAGTTGCTTGGAGACTTAGTTCAAAACTAAAAGCAAGTGGGGCAAATTAATGGTGAAAGATGTATCAGAAAAGTGAATCCTAATTCACCGGCATGCTGAGATTAGGCTTGCTAAAAACTGCTGCAAAACTTAAGATCAGAAGAATTTATGGAATAAATATATGACACAATATATTATAGTCTATTATAATCTACAAGGGCTACTGTAGATTATATACAACCTTTCTAAATTGTAAATATTTCTTGTTAATGGTGCAAGTGTCAAATTCATCTACCCTGAGCAAGTTTGAACAAACAGCATTTAAAATGCAGTTGGCCTTGAAAGAGCACAGAAGTTAGGCTTAGTTTGGCTTGGTTTAAGGTTAGTGAAATTTAAATTGCATAGTATCTGATCGGGTCATTTTCCAACATATTTGACATCCTAATGATTTCATTTCAAATATCTTCCCTATAGCACAGTGAATCCTGAACCTTGATCCTAACTGAAGTAAAATTTTACAGTTTTGTTGCTGTTACTGGTAGGAGTAGGATTATAATTCCCAGTTTTTAAGCATGTGAGACCTTTTGGTTTTAGTTCTAGGTTTGATAATTTTGGATGTTTTCTGCTCTCACTTACCAAGTCTAAGAAACCACACAGGCAGAAAAAAATTAAAATAAGAATCTTCAAAGTGTGAATTTATTTTTCACACTCATAAGGAATTT
This sequence comes from Empidonax traillii, assembly GCF_003031625.1. Taxonomy (NCBI): domain Eukaryota; kingdom Metazoa; phylum Chordata; class Aves; order Passeriformes; family Tyrannidae; genus Empidonax; species Empidonax traillii. The sequence continues at coordinate 619,009 of NW_020955610.1, read as the reverse complement.
GTCATTTTACTTACAAGACATGTAAGTCTTACCTGAGAAAGGACCATTTCCTCCTCATGGGACATCAGAGAGGAAAGCATGATGGCTGGAAAGCCTGCTTTTTATTTATTTTTTTTTTCTTTCTTTTTCTCTTTTCCTTTTTGTCTATAAAAAAGCATTCTGAAAAAAATTAATTAATCTTAAGAAGATTAAGAGCAGTTCATACCTAGAAACACTGCTGCTTTTGTTGGATCTTGGGATGCAGATAAAGTAGTCAAGACTCACAAATTGAGTTTGAGAGTTGCCCAAGCATAGTGCCAAAGGCACGCATTTAACAAATCCAACACAAAATGAGTGCTCAGCAGACAGTCAACCTTTATAAAGGCTTCCTGACTTTATGTTCCGAGGTATATAGCTTTACCATCTGGAATATCCAATATTAAGTACCTAAAATAAAAGAAGTATTATGTACTTCCTGTATCATGTATTTCTGATATGTAGATTTATCACTGATTTCTTCAAAATGTCTTTAACCTTGCTTGGCTATTTGACTTGAGATTCAGGGTGAGAGGGTAGAAAGGAAATTCATAAAAATTTCTCTGTGTAGATGAATAGGGAATAATTGTTAAACTAAACTGAACTAGTAAGTTGAGTTTAAACTAAACTAAAACATAAATAAACCTTACATAAGCCATCAGAAGACTTAAAATAGTATTGCTCTAGGTGCACAATACATTAACAACCCAAAAAATAATACTTATTATACCTTGAAAGCAGCGATTTAAGGCATGCTGAACTATTTTATGGAGCAGCAAATGCTAAATGGAGGTTCTGGCTTTGAAACACAATTTTGTTTTTACTATTTGCATGTAAGTGACTTTCAGAGTCACAGCTGCACTACTGGTCCTGCACATAAATGGCATTTTCTATGAGTTTAGTAGTCAGACATTTGAAAACTCCATTTGCTATCATGCCTCAAACATGTTGGTTAATCGTATCTTTAAAATAAATTAGGCATATCCGTTTCCTGCTGCGAGGATGTTCTGACAAAAATGGTCAGTCACAGTGTAGTTGGAAATGTGATCCATATCTTCTTTATGATCCACTATAGAAAAATGTTGGTCTCCATTCAGTTGGAACTAAAACTTTTCAGTGTTACTCTTTGTGGAGGGAAAACCTATGTTTTATTTTAATAGATGGTGGAAACAATAAACAGGAGAGGACAGGATGTCTCTTTAGGTTATCTCTTCAGGACTGTCTATTGCTTGATAAAGTTTTCATATGGATCAATTAATTCAGGATATAATTTATTCACCTTCTGTCTTTATAGGTGCAAAATAAGTGCCTAAATAAAAGAGAGGGTTTAAGTAGATAGGGCTCATGCCCCCTCCTCCAGGAAAAAAAAAAGAGCTCCTGTAATTCTGCTGCAGGTCACTAGGTGGGGAGCGACAACTCGGGAACAGAGACCCTCGGGGACGGACTGAGGTCACAAGCACACCCAGGATGATGTAAATTATGATCCCCTTTACTCTCTGGTATGGAGAGAGAGCCCTGCACCTGGTGCGGAGTCCTGGCACCAGAGCCCAGCCCGAGCCTGTGAGCGATGAGCCACTTCCCCTCCTCCCACATCATGTGCCATTGGCTTTATGACAATTAACTTATACATCTTGAAACTTCATATTACTAGCCCACCTAATATGTTCAGTCGAGATAGTATCTTCTCTTTCTTGTTTTATCCTTTTTTTAATGTTGTGGGTTTTTTTTCTTTCAGTACAGTTTTTTAATTTTACAGACTTGATCTCTTAAATTGAAATCCAGCAGGACTTTAATCACAGACCATGCACTGGAAAGCCTTACTTAGGCTTATTTTTCTCTTTTCAGTGATTCTTTCTTTAAGGAATTCTCTATCTCCATCACTCTCCATTAGCACACCTCTGGTGACAGAATCCTTATTTTTATAGGAAAAACGTATTTTAAATTAGAGGCCTCAGTATGAAATGAAAAGTGTCACAGCCTTTCTCTTTCTGAGTGCAAATAATGACAGATATGGAATATCAACTTTTTAAAATCTTCTTTCACTTCCTCTGAGAAATGCCTGTCTTTTAAACCTAGCTGAAGAAAGTGATGTAGGGGTGTATCTAGGAAATTAAAACAGAGCCAAGACCACAAGTCATGATGAACTGATGGCAGCAATTACCTGTTTCTTGTATCTGAGACAGAACTCTACATTGCAAAGTCTCTATATTTTAAATACATTCAAAGCTGACGACTCATTGGAGGTATCCTTCCTGACCCTCCCCTACTCCTGACCTGTCTCCAGCTATGAAATGATGCTTGCCTAGGTGTGCCTGAGCTTTCCTAGGGCTCAGACTAGCCCTGAACAACTCACAGACAGAGCACAGGGGCACTGTTCATACCACAGGAGCTTTATGAACGTAAGATGGGTACCTGATCCACGAGATCCTGCATCCAGGGGGTAAAGGGTAGCTTCCACTGAAAAGGATATGCAGCCAGATCAGTCTGAAGCATGATTAACCCCTATCTTGATCCACAGGAGCTTGTTCTTCTTAGTAAGGTGTCCGTGGGGTTTGGTTTCATCACTGTTGCCCTTCTGAAGGACCTTTCAGAGTTATTAGCTGTCTTCCCTGAAAGTTTACCGAATCATTTATGCCAAGCTTAAAATGAAGATCCTTACTTTTAATAACATCTCCTCTGTCACTCTGTCAGGGAAGTCTGCATCTTCGGTAATCCTCTGATAGAGGGTTTAATGCAATACTGTTATTCACATTTAACAGGGAAAAAAAAAAACCCAACAAACTCTATTTTGTTTAAAAGCAAAACCAAAACTTATGGCTGGAAGTTGACATCAGTAAGACTGAAGTTGAAATAACTGAAAAATTTTGACCATCAGGATAATTAGACATTCAAATATTATCATAAAAACTCTGATTTTTTTCTGCATTTGCATTTATTTTTTTCTTCCATATTTATACATATTCATTTTTCTCTTCTTTGTGGCATTGCTGTCTTCATCACAGCATATGACATTAAAAGTTTATTTGGTTATCTTATACACCAAAATTTACCTGAACATTTTATGACCTGTGATCCTCTAATTCTTCTGGTGTTATTATTCTTAAAACTATCACATCTCAATGCCATTAAATTCCAGAAAATAGCTGTTAGTTTTTGTAGTTTATAAATTCCAGTGCAGTAGCTTCTTTGTAAAGCTTATGAAAAATGGTGTGGCCTATTGCTCCTTTTTCACATCTAAGATAATCCTTTACTGGATCTGACTTGAGGTATACTTGTAGCTTGTCAGGGAGTCTAGACAGGCTGCCACGTAACTGCTGCTAACCATGAGCGTTAAGGGGTTAACCCAGTGCAGGAATTACTCTGTTAGATTCTATGTTTCATATTGTGAAAGCCAGAAGAGGAAATCATACAGGGGAAACACTTACTGCTATTATCCTAATATACTCTAAATGATTAATGACTGTTATCTGCTCCATGTGATTTACTGTTAATATTTTGTGCTATGACAATGTCAAGAGGCCCCCAATAGGTCTGGGGACCCACAGAGCTAAATACTATATGAAGCTGCAAGTAGATTATCTCTGAATTTGAGTTTCTCCTGAAAAGCAGGGATTATGAGAGAGATATGGTCATGGAAAATACAATGGCTTGCTCAGAATCACATACAAGAATGGACCAGGATTGGAAGGTGGACCTAACTGTAATGTCTTACCTGGGAGGGCCAAATCTGCTCTTTGTTCCAACTTTACAGATGTCATCTCTCAGCTTTGTATGAGTTAAGACCCATCAGTTAACATAACATATCTGATACTGTTTTAGAAGTGCAGTTTCCCAGTGGCTCTCCCATGTCATGTCTCAGTTCTTTATAGCAGTGAGATATCATAGTGGGATGAGCAAGGTGGATTTTTACACACCTACCTGAAAGTGAACACATCAACAAACAACTGAATGAAACATCCCAAGAGGAAGAGGCTGGAAAGACCATTTTCTTACCCAGTTATTGCCTTTGTTGTGACAATTTGAATTTCCCTGGAACATATCCAGATGACAAGGAATGCAGCTGACTTTATTACACATGACAGAAAAACATCATGAAGAATAACTCAATTAAAAGCCTTTGGCCTTTATCTGTTGTTCTTTTCATTTACTTTTTTTTTTTCTGAATCAGATTGCCTGCCTTTGAGGATTAGCCAGTGCCTAAAGGGACAGCACACTACAGGGCTATAGGGAGTACAGGGCACAAAGGGAGGAAAAATAAGGAGCTGTTCTTTAAGAAAAAAAGAAAAGAGTATCTGTCCAAACTAAACCATAAAAACCTTTTTGTTTTCTGGGTATAAAACCTGTAAGTATGTAAAGATTTGATTATTCCTGTGAAGGGCAACAGAGATGAAAGCAATTCCCAACATTTCTCTGAAATATCCATTTGCTTCAAACATCACCTAGCTAGAAAATCTTCTTAATTTTCCTCACTTATCCTCTTAGCAGCTTCTCTCATCAGGAAAGCTAACCCCACTTTCTGGGGGCTTTATAAGTGTCTAAACTTTTGAGCAGACACTGTAGGGTCCACACTGTAGCTCCCCTCACGGCAATGGTATATACCTCATGGCACCCAGGCAGTCCAGATATATCCTCACCCTGCCATACCTGGTCTTGGGCATAACCTCTATTCAGCCCCCCCTAACAACATCCTTCTAGAGGCAGTTTTGTTCCCTGTTTGTTTTCTCCATGTTGCTTGTAGCCAACAGAGAAAGACCACAGTCAGTGCAACTGCTGGTGCAGGCAAAAATACTACAGGATGCGAAAATACTTTTTAAAAACCCTTGGTAGCATCTGCAGTGCTTTCTGTCAAGCTTTTGAATGCAGCTCCTATATCTTTCTGCTTCTTCTTCCTTCCGTGTCCTGCTTTGCATCTTCAGGAAAGGGGCAAGTGTCCTGTAGAGTGCTGCAGTGGTCGGGTTCTCCTAAGGCTTCCCTCACAGTGCAGCAGGAGGCTTGTGCTGAAAGGACAGGGTTTTAGTCAGGAGAGGTGAAGGGTGCCAAGGGAAGCTGCATAACACAACGTTATAGGTAAAGTCAAGGAAATCTATGAAGCCTTCAAAAGCGAGTCTTGCTGTGAAGCTGAGACATTACTTGATTTGGATTTCTTATACTCATTCAGAAAAGTTATTTCCAAGAACTAAAATCCCCTAAAATATAATTTCCAAAGTATTTGTATATTATATACTTCATCAGACTGGGTTCATATGCTAAATAAATGGACTTTTAATAGCAATAAAACACAGGCTTTTTACTTCTGCCATGTTTTGGTTTGGGACATGGTTTATTAATAAAATATGAATAAAAGCCAGGATATGTTTTTTATACCAAAATGTATGTTGGGATGATGAACTCAGTGATGATGCAAGAATTCTCAGAAATGTATTAAAACAGAGTTTTCCATCTCACTCAAATGAGGTTTCTGGTTTGTACTGTGGCTGTACAAATCCTGCCTTGGGAAGAAGAAAGCTGAGATGTTATTTGCAATGGTTGGTCATGAGTTTGCGGTCCCACTTATTACAAAATGAGAGCTTGAAACTCTGAAGCTTCCTTCCTAATGGGGAATGCCTTTATGGTCTGTATGCCTGAAGATAAATTTGGTTAAATTTCCTTCCATCTGTGTGCTCCAAATGACTGACTATAATTTGAAAGTGTCAGAGCTCACCAGAGAAATAAAATTGTGGAGGTATTTTAGGGCCATGACCATCCAGCTGAATCTGCAAGGCAGTATGGAAGCTACAGGCACTGAGAAAACAGACTTTCCTGTAGCTGCCAGCTCCTTAAGGGGACATATGGAGCTGTGCCGAGGAGCACACCAGGCTTTACTGAGGTCGCTGGCTCAGCCTCCTGCTAAAGGAGGGGTGTAACTCCGGGGACCAGATGTGAGATGAGGGAAGTCAGAACAAACTCAGCTGTAGCCAGAGTCCTGCAGCAGCAGGCACCATCCCATGTGCCCCTGCTATGCCTTTGGCTCTGGCAGCAGTGGCCAGACCTTGGCTTCCAGTGCTCTGGCAAGTTATGCATATCCCTATGCCCACGGCAATATGTTGCTCCAGGCAACTGCCAGTCTATTTGTTTCACATACATATATTTGTGTGTGTGTGTGTATTTATCTCCTAGTGTTATTTAAAATATGAAAAGAAATAAAACTAAACCTGAATGAACTAACAAAAATTAAATCAATGAACAGTTCTAACAAGGCTTTTCACATATACAGTAGCATGTAATGAACTTGCATCATCCACACGTGGTTGAATTTACCCTCTAACTATTTTCAAAACAGCATGAAATTCAAAATGATTGTTTTTAATATTTCCGAGCATCAGCAGCAACACATGCAAAAGTCTCGATGACTTCAGTGCCTTTAGTTTTTCCTTCTCAGGTTAGTAATGAAGGTTAGACATGGAAATAAACTTGAAATACCCTAAAACAAAATTGCACCTGCTCAACACTTATACCTGATACTTTTAATCATTTCTCATCCTCAAAATTTATTCTGCATAGTCTGATTGATCATTTCCACTATCCCTTACTTTTTCTGGGGCAGTATTTGGAGTTACCAAGATGCAAAATACTTGTGCTAACAGTTTACATTTGTGATAGAAACTGCTCTGGCACTTTTCCTCACTGTGTTTAAGAAAAATAATTCAAACATAAGACAAGAAAAAGACAAAATCCAACAATAAAGAACCACAGAGGCTAAGAAATTACCAGAGAGAAAGCCATGGACTGCTGTGTTACTTACAGTGGCATATTAGTCTTAGCTAATTCTTAATGAAAGTCAACTAGAATGAAGATACTGGAACAAAAGAAAGCAAAGGAAACAAAACGTTGGAAAACATGATCCCAGCCAACCAAGAATGAGTGGTTGGATTGGCAGAGAAAGCTCTTGAGGGAAAAACGATGGAATATTAAGGGAAGAGTAAACAGTGATACTTAGGGAAGCACAGTGATAAAAAAAAAAAATCCTTGAAAAATAGGTGACCTTAAACAGTTCTGTGAAATGCTTTGTTTCTTTCATCTGCCATTCATCTGTTTACATTAAGGTCTTATAATTTTTATTTTCCACAGAAGGGAAACTGAATCTAGTCTTCATATTGTATTTAATTCACAGAGAGCATCAATTTTTGTGCTAGATACTGTGTCTTTAATCAATGTGTTGCGTATTTAGCTGGCTCATGCAACAATTTGTTTCCTATTGTTTTGGAGATTGGTGACTCTTCTTGAAGTGACATCTGCTAGAAGCTCCTCTCTGCAATTTTGTTTCTCTTGTGAGTTCTGACACTTTCACACTGCAGTCAATCATTTGGAGCACACAGATGGAGGAACTTAATCAATCTGATTTCAAGTAATATTGACTGTAATGTGGAACCCATCAGGTGATAAAAAATCCCAGGATTTCAACATTTTTTTTTGCCATAGTGGAGACCATAACTTAGTGACCAATCACCCACATAATCACAGGGTCATTGAATGTTAGAAAAGTTTAGGCCAAAAAAGAGATATTAAAAATTTTTGCATTCACTTAAAGCAGGTTTAGCACCAAAGTAAGATCAGGGGGCTCATTGTATTGGCTCCTCTCTCAGACATCCTGCCACGACTAGATCTCTGTGATAATAAGGACGGAACATGGACTGCAACAGAGGAATAACCGTCACCTTTTTGATCCCATTTGCTTTGCTTTATGAACATAAAGTTGAGATTGTCTCAAGTCCAGACCTGCTTTGCAACCACAGGTCCCAGAAGAATACACAAGCGATGTGTCTGTCCACCTTTGGACACACCAAAGTATAAAAGCATATCTTTGAATACCTGCATTACAGATAGCCTGGCTCTTGCCATACCTGTCAAGGTGGATTCTCCATTTCAGACACCATAGAGTCTTGCTGCATCAGGGTCACAGAGCTTCCTGTCACATACAGGGTCTGACACTACTGCAAGACCACATGTGATTGTAGACAACTGGACTGATCTACTGCAGTGAGGTAGCTCACACGAACACAGATCAAGACATGCCTGAAGGTTTGACCCACTGACAGCTATTTTCATAAAAGTAGAAACGTAGCTTAAACAGCAGACTACAGGATGCGAAACACTGGAATGTGTGAAGCTGTAGCCAGCCCATAGTCAGGAGTAACACAGGAGTACTCTGTAAGGGCTTGTCGTGTAGACTTACTGCCTAGCAAACAGTCCTCTGCTGCATGTAAAATGTCCTCTTCTTGCTCAGAACAATTTTTACCTTCCCCTTTCCTCCAATTTTAGCCATTTTTCAGTTTTGTTTGCATTCAACTTTCCCTAATTAAGTAGGGAAAAAAATGCATCATTATTCCTACCTTTCATGCACTTTTTTCTTGAAGCAGTTCACAATAGTGCAAAAGTGTAATAAGATGCTTACACATTATCTGAGAAATGGGAAACTAGGTCTGGGGCACTCTGTTTCCCTGTGCTTGATGTTTTCCTTACCTAGCAGCTGAGTTGTTGTCTGCTCCAATAACCAGTTCATGCCCTTGTCCTGTGAACTTTTGTATGCATTCTCTGCAACTCCAGAAGACGTCTTTGTTACTGGGCACTCAGATTATGGAAACTGACTTCTGCTCATAGCCCTATCTTTCCTGGAGTCATGTTTTTCAAATGTGTTTGGAACCTGATGTTTTATTATCAAACATCTCACTGCTAAAAGCAATTTTTTAAGAGTATCACCCAAGTTCACTGGTATTCCAGTAATTCTCCTGTCATCCATTTCTAATATAACAGTGTAATTCTATTTCTTTTTCTTGTCCCTTTCATAATGTCTTCAGAATATCCTACAAAAAGAGTCATCCATCAGGAATTCCAAGGAGATGTCTCCTAAGTATAAAATTATTATGGTTCTTATTTCTTCCTGTATCTAGAAACTGGACTTGTCTTTTAGAATCCCTTAAACTAGGGATACTGCTTATTTGTAAATATGAAAAATGAGAAAAAAATCTTACCATTGAATTATGAAATAAGTTATAGTTTGCAGAAGGTCGCTGTATCAAACAGGACACAACCCACAGAAATATTTCATTGCCAACTAGTTGTCTTTGAATTCTCCGTACTATTGGTCCAAGTTAGTGGTTTAGCAAAACAGTTAATCTTATCCAGATGTGCATAGGAGGGTGGATGCACTCCACTTTCATTTCACTAAACTAACTGAAAACTGGTAATTTTCCAGACAGGGTCCAAATCTGGAAACATTTACAAAACTACTTCTACAATGACCACATAATACCACCTTGCAGCTCAGCACAGAACAAGACCATATCTATCTGGGTGGGGACAGGCTTCATCTAAAGCACTGACATGCTTGGATAACTACCAAGAGCTCCTCTCAGCTTTGCAGTTAAAGCATTCACTAGCTTTAGAAACAAAATGATTGTGCTGTGAATAAAGACCAGAAGAAAGGATTCAAGAAGGCTGCCTGTTTTGTCTGCCTGTGTGACTCTTCCAGTGATATCTGTCCAGAACCCCAACACTGACAAGACCAGAGAAAGGCTCAGCCCAGACTTAGACAACTATATTTTGAGTGTGTTAGATAGGAAACAGTTGTGGTACAGTGGCTGTCAACCTGTTAAACCGGGAAAATTAAGTCTCCCACTCAGTTGAGTGTTTAAATGGCTATGTTTTTACAATATGCATCGCTACTACCTCCTCTCTGAATAAAATATTCCTATACATTTTTTTAATGAAAATGGAAAATCACTTTCCAGCAGGGGCAGGCTCTGACATTGAATAGGACAGAAGGTGACTCTGACTCACTAATTAAGTTCCAGGGAAGAAAAATAAATCTAAAAAATACTTGAATTCAGCATTATGAGTTAAATAGCTCTACTGATCTTCCTTGACAGCTTAAAGCCTTTTTCATTTGCCCTCTTGAGAGATCCAGTTCTTTCATGTGTATGTAGAATTTATGATTTTGAAGCCTGGGTTCAAGTTCAAGGAATAGACACAGAGAAACTTATATTCTCTCCCTTCAGATACATTTAATTATCTACTGACTCCGTCAAATTTCTCTGGGAACTTATTTTTGTTGAGATCTCTTCCCATTCTTCCTCAGGTTTATTACTGAAGGTTCTGTACTCTCATTGTATCACCTAAGCAGTGTTGTCTACATTTAATGTACACTCTAAGCTTTTTGCAACAGGGTGTTTTCAGCCTAGAACAAGAAGAGTAGTTCTGGTTATTAACCTTGGAAATTATTTTGAGAACAATCAAAAGTCTCATAGTTGACACATCGTGCTGACATAGTTAAATGTCAAAAATTATGATTCATACTGTAGTTGGGATATTTCCTTTAAAGGGATGCCACAGCCAATTCTTCCGTCCTTCTTTCCAGATTATGTATGCCAATCCTATGTATTGGTCTTGACTGTACTAATGAGAAGTTTTGCAAAATGGAAACAAGAGCACTTTGTAAATTCTTTCTCCTTTTCTTCAATATCTTGCTACAACTTTCTCAGCAAGTTTAACTGCTTTCCCAATAGACCACAGAGGTAGAATTGACAAAAAAAACCTTCCCAGACATGTCCCTAGCTGTCTTTTCTCATATTTCCAGCTGTTTTTATTTTACCAAAACCAGCCTTTTCCGATAGCTTTTATTAATAGACAATAAAAACAGTGATTTAACTTACTGATTATTCTCCTTTGGCTTTTAAACAGCTCAGGAATTATCACAGTGAGGATATTTTTTTCTGGATAGAAGTAGATGAGGGAGAATAGTAGTGTCAAATCTTTATGCAAATGAGTTTGTTAGGTTTATGTGGTACCAGCACCAGGAGGAAATGGCTTTAATGAGGAAACAAGCTATATAATACAAGATAAAGTGTTTCATTAAGTCTAAATTCTATTGTTTAGATATTATTGCTGGAGAATTTGGGGGAAAGGAAGAATTTTCTGTCTTGTAACTCAGTAATCCTAAAATCCCCAGATTGGAGAGTTTGGGGTTTTTAAATCATGCATCCTAGTTTGCTTGGCTGAAGATAACCAGTTTGTTTTGAAATCAGTGTTTTATAGTATGCTATGTCTCTGAATATTGGTACTGTGAAGTTTCACATTTTTCTTCTCCTATCCTCCTTTTCTAGCTCAGGAAAACCTTCAGCCATCACTCAAAACTAAAAAGAAAATTCAATCTACCTTAATTCCCTGTTGTATTTTATGCTTCTAGGTGAAAAGCTATCGTAACTTCAAACATTAGGTGGGTGAAACCAAGAATCGTGGGAAGTCTCACCAAATTAAGTTGTTTGGGGAAGGGAGAAAGAATGAAGGAGTATTAAAACACCGGGGCAAGAGCTGATGCAGGAAGCTGCTCACAGGTCCTCCTGCAAGCACACTGATGGCTTTTCATTCCCCTCCAGGGATGAAAAAATTCTCAGTTCCCAGGTTGATGTTTTTCCCTCCCAGACAGATTTGCTTCACTACAAAAACGAAAGGACAAGTGATACCAGCTGTCTTTCATAGATGATGGGGAAAAGGGGTCAGTAACTTCTCTCATTTCAGGAAAACAGAAGAAACAGAAGGACTAAGGGGGTTTGTTTCCAGCTATGTTAGTTGTTATTTCAGTTTCTGTTTTATCTTGCATCTCGGGAAGGTCTGATAGCTAGGAAGTGCTGTAAGAAGCTGAATCTTTGATAACAGTAACCTCTCATTGCTGATGCTCATAGCTTATGGAGCTTAACTGTAGGAAACTTGTATATTCATTTTAATTTCTTTTCCTAAGCTCTATGGAACCAATTTGAGCTTCTGGGATGTAATACTGGGACTCATTCTTTGAAGTATAATGTCTCATGTAATAGCTTAGAGTGTGAGAAGAAGGCAGCTGGACTTTTGCATGGCAGTTGTTGGTCTCCAAAAGGATAGGCATTTTCCAAGCTAGCTTAATGATAATATGTTTTAGATGTGGGTTTTTAGGGGTCTTCTACCATATTACTGTCTTCCACATACATCTCTCTGAAGCCTGAGTTTCTTCTGCATACAAACAGTATTTCCGGGCACTTCTTGGTTTTGGTTTGGTTTGGCTTTCAGAAAAAAATAGAAGAGATTCTGTGAATCTGTAACAACACTGTTTTATACCAACAACTAAGTGTCTGCTGGCATAAATACAAGGTCAAGATGAAGCTGTTGATGCGAGTAATCCAAACTGACCTTATTTCCTATAGAATGGAAAATGTATCTCAAACATATCCTTTTCTGACTATGCTGTACTGGTCTTGTAGCTATCAACAGGACTTCATGGGTAACTTGTCATGGGAAGCAATGAAAGGCAGCAGAAACAACACCAGTATCATCCTGATAATATCTACCACTTTCTGTAATATCTAGATAACTCCCATTTTTTCTATAATTCTCATATTCTATCAAGATCAGAAACTAGAATAAAAAACTTTTAACATATCTGATTGTATACTATGCCAACTTAAAGTTTTGGTTGGTTGGTTGGTTATTTTATCAAAAAAGACTGTCACATTCCAGTTTTTTAACCAGAAAAAAAAATTACAAGCAAGAGTTGACTTTCTGGTCCAGGAGGCAGTGTTATTCAATTAAATGTGTTGGCATTTGTCTATACATTTTTTCTTGAGCAGCAGTCACAATTAATAAGTCCATTGACTTTCTGAGTGTTAAATTCAATTTGCAGTTGTCATGTGTTTTTTGGAAGTACAGGAACATTGGATGAAATTCTAGAAAACTCCATCTGGCCCTTTTTTGCACCATAGAGGAAGTGACACATAATCTGTTATCATTGTGCCATCCAATGCTGACTAAATACGATCACCTGAGACTGCGAAGTACCTACAACCTTTCTGGTTTAGCACAAGAGAAAAAGCTTGACTTTGAACATAAAACAATGTGGCATATCATATTCATCATCATCAAATGCAGATTTTTTAAATGTCATAATTCTGCATCACAAACCTTTCAAGAAAGGGAAACATTATTTCAACTCCATCAGTAGTCTATCATGACAGAAAAATCTCTTAAATATGATGTGTCTTCTATAGCACAAATAGAGGAAGTTCCAGGTTTTATAAAATAGCTTAACCCTACATTTATGCCACACAACATTTTAAGCTGGCAGGAACAGATTCTACAGCTCCACAAACAGCATGCTTCTGCTCCCAACAGATAAGAAAATGCTGTGCACAATGCATTGATTTTCATTCTAGTACAACACAATAAATATGTCAAAGTTGTAATGACATTAACAGATATTTAATATGTATGTGGATGAAGTGTGCAGTATGTTGTATTTACAGGGGAAATTACAAGAAGGTTTTGTATATTGTTCCCTACACACATACACATATACTCTGATTTTTTTTTAATCTTTTTGTCCTTTATACTTTCTGTGCTTTTTGCTTTCATTTGTGAGGCCTGTTTCTATTTGAATTAGTTTTGGATATTGTCTCAGATGCCACAGGTTGCTGAGGTAATTTATAAATAATATAAATTCACTAACCATAAAATTGGGTTCCATGTTTCAAATTGTTTTCTATGACCTTCTTGTCTGCATCATGACCCTTTTCCGTAAGCACTGGTTTGCATCATCAATTCCACCTGTTCTTTCAGGAGATTGGTTATCCCTGTTTTGTGCTGGGAGGAAAAAAGCAGAAGTGACAAGTGATATGCATCTTGCTTCGTGCCCATGGAAATGAGCTGGGTAATGCGATATCGTAACTAGTAGCAGTAATCTTAGCACTTTTCCAGGTTGTGTGTTCAGTAATTTGCTATTCATGTTGTGAATTGTTATTCCTGGCTCCATTTACTCAGTATGTCGAATGGGTTTGCCCTTATAATTCTCCCTGCTTCAGTTTAGCTAATAACTATGACCCTTTACAGTTAGCCTGATGCTCTTCCTCATCCTAAAACAAACTTGCTGACTGATGCTATGCAAAGTACAATGCTCAGTTCTTGCAGGCAAATTTTGACAGGGTGAGAGCAGAATTTTTCCCCCTGAGAAGATTTTATGGACATCAGTGAACAATAAAAACTTCACTGGTCAATGATCTTTGATCTCTGAATTTGTTACAGGACACTTTATCAGATAGTATGTAGATACTGACAGATAGTGTATGCAGTGTTGAGACACAGCACTGCCTTTAGCTCTTTTCTTTTACAAGAAAAGTTTCTGGTCTCTTCTGGACTAAGACAGATCCCTAATTTGTGGTCTCGAAACTATGCCAATCACTTTAATACTTATGAAACTGATTTATATGGGTCAAAGGAAAAATATAGCTCAGTTAATCAAAGTTCTTTGACACACTGTTAAGCAAGAATTTGGCATTTTTCTACAGCTGTCATGGTACTTTGTCAGAGGGCTATTTACTGACTTTGCTACTGAGGCAGAAGATATCGTCAAAATTAGTTTTATTTTCTTCCAAGATTTCAGTTCTTTGATTTTGATACAGTTGTGATCTTGCCGTGGCAGTTTTTTGCACTTTCCTGATAGGTTAAGTAAAGTGATCTATTAAAATAGCATTTCCATTCCAACTTGATAACAGTGTAAAACAAGGTCTGATAGCAATAGCATTTTATTAGCAATTACTCTGAAAGCTGGAAAGCAGCTATTACAACAGTAATAATAATTCTTGACCAGTTTCTAGAGAGAACTAGATGTCTATATCAGAAATCAAAGCTCCCAATACCTTCTACCAACCTCTCACTAAACTTTGAGTGAGGTAGAAACACGGAAATTATTAACAATACCTTCTTTACAGCAAAGAAAGAGACACAACACTTTTTTTAGAAGTAGAAAACAATAACCTGTTGTGACTTTTTTCTAAAAGCTTGATTGGAACTCTGAGAAACTGTCCTTTCCTAATTTCTTTCCTCATCCTTGATTTTGTATCTCCTTACAGGTCCCCTCTGTAAATGCTTTTGTTGTCATTTCCAATTACCTTTTTTGGGGAAGTAACTTAAAGACTTTCATTGTCCTGTCTTAAAAACACTGGTCACAGTACACCAATTCTGACATCAGGTAGCATGCAAACTTCGTCTCCTATTCATCAATCTTACCAGTTCCTTCTGTACAATTATAAGGTAAATGGCTCTGAATGATAGAAGATATGCACATTTTGGAATACCTTCTCAAAATTTATTCTTGGCATGTCAATGTATACCAGTCATGTGGCAAAAAATGCTGGAAATCTTCTTTTCTTTAGTGGGTAGTTCTGTATGAAGGCTAACGACACCCAGGAGAGCCAATAGACAATTAGTTGTGTCCTTTCCAGACAGATATTAATTTCTTGGCTGTCAGGTTTGTTGGTGCTCCACAGAGATGTGTTCCTGGGGTACTGTTCCAGCAGGCTGGCCACATGAGGCAAAAAAAAAAAAAAAAATGTCCATACAGCTTGTGGAGATAAATCCTTGTGGTGTAGTACTCAGTTTGATGGATCCAGCTTATTCAGAGCAGCTGAAGGGCAGAGATCAGGTTAAAACTGTCTGTTCTGTCTCTGCTCCTGACCTGATATCAAGATGCAGTCTAGACGGGTTCAGTTGGGCAAGGTAGTATGGGTCTGCTCTTCTTCAAGTTATATTTTTTGTCAGGAAATATTCTTTTCCCTGTCCTGCCCACTTCATGGTTTGTGGTTATAAAATTCTCCATAACTTAACTCACTTTCAGTTTCTCTGGTGACTGCTTCAATAGCCAGTCTCACCCTCACCTGTATTTTATAAACAACTTCATCATGTGAAACTCTCTTTCTTCAGCCCCTGCCCACTTCACAAGCCACAACTACTGACAGCTGCAGTCACAGTGTTTTTGGACTACTCTCTGTGGAAAAACTGTTCAGGAATATGTCTCTGCCCCAAAGTAATGATAATATATTTCTTTGCTATATCAAAAAATTCAGATTGGCTCTTTGAAAGTTATTTGATTAAGAGTAATGACTTAGGAAAATTTGCACTAAATATAAAATGTAGAAAAGTGCTGTGTTTTAGAGGTCTTCCCTTCTGGAATGAAAGATATTAAAATAATATTTAGTCACATAGAAATAAAGCAAAAATTCAACACATAATAAATTATGTAAGTAAATTCACAATTAATCAAATAAGTCAATTGGTCAAGAATTTAAAATGTTAGCAAATTACAGCAAACACTAGAAAGACTGAAAAATTCTGTTCAACAATCAGATTGTTTATATGAGTTTCTTGCCTGCAAATAAAATTCTATTGATGACAATAATATTTGGAGATATTTGTGTAAAATATATAGTGGCTGCTTATAATCCAGAGAAAATTTATATTCTTGCTTAACTAGTCAATGTGATTTTTCTAAGTATGGTTGTGCCACTTCAGTAAATCCATAATTTATTAAAAATGGTTTCAGATTAGGAAATGAGAGCTCTTACTCAAATGAAGTTTTTCCCAGAATCAGTATTAGCTTCAAAATTTCAGATAGTTAAAAATATAGTGAATGCAACTAGCTATACATAAGTGCTGGAGTTTACTGCTAAACTTATTTTGGTGATAGTCTTTGCTAATATTGCAGTACTGGAGTAATAGTCCTTTGTGAGGCTTTCAGTGCAAAATCATTATTCTAAGTACCAGGAATTTGGGAGGGTAATTCTTGTATAAAAAAAGTGAAAAAACTGCTTCTTTTACTACAGATAAAAAGGATATCTATGCTTATAATTAAGTATAACCTAAGAATGTGTCCAATAGGGTGCATGGTAATCATCTCTTTGCCAATCAGCAAAAAAGCCCTCCATCTAAACTTGAAAGGTTCTTTTAGTCAAAGGTCATCTTTACTGTTGAGTTTTCTCCCTACTTAAAAGTGTGTCATTTACTACCAGAACATATGTTTTGCTAAGTTTCTGTGTTTGAAGAACTTTGTTGTTTGCAGTGGACATAACAATTTCCTGAAAGAAACAGTGTTGACAGGTTTGAGTAGTTCATCTGTGTGACTTCTGACGTATCATTTAAGGAAAAAATCTCATTTGAAATAAACATCTCTAAATTGTGCTGGTAGTTGTAAGGCAACATCTTCTGACTCCTTATTAGCTGACTTTAGTGCTGCACAGTTATTTGTGGCACAGACTGAAAGTATAAATGCCTCTTCATTAGTCTATGACTCAGGTTTAATCAGTGCTGAGATTTGGGGTCTGGGGATCATTAACACAGTTCTACAATTTACCCAGCTCTGTGACATCACTACCAGTTAAACAGAACCTTGTAAACTAAGAGTATTCTTACCATCTATTAATTGCCTCCTGGTAGTGAAATGCCTTTTGGCTTCACTTGGTGTAGCTTTTTGGTATTTAGATTTCTCAATCATTAATCCCTACACTCAGGATTCAGAATCTTTCAGCATTAGAGTTATGACCCCAGGACAAGACTTTTATTTTTTTTTAAACATATTTTCATGGGCAATTAGGAGAAATATATATGCATTGAACTCTAACCACCAAATTCCCCCTAGTCTAAACAAATAATACTGGTGTCAGCAACTAAAGATGGCATTTCTGCGCTTTGAATAGAAAGCTTTTTAAAAGTGTTTTGGAAGACAGAAGGAGAAAAAAGACATACAATTATTACTAAGTTATCTTTCCTGAACATGACTAGAATCTTACCAACTTCTTCTGCTGAGTAATATTGAAAAATAAGTAAAAGTGTTTTGCTATCATAAATGCACAGATAAGTATAGGCTGTTTGGAAAAATGACACAATTAAAAAAATTTATCTAAAGGAAAAATTGTGGGAACTAAGATCTTCAACTATATTTACATCTGCTAACTTTTTTTGTTACCCAATTATATTGACTACAAAAGTGAGAGTAAAAAGATTAACTAGTACTTTGCATGTTAAATTTATCTGATAGAAATTTTTGTGTGCTTTTTGAGATCTTGAGATTATGTGATGAAAACTGATATGAAATTTTGCTCCATAAGGAGCAAAAATTTCTTTGGTATAGGCTGGATGTTTTTGCAACATCTTCTTTTAAGCTTCCTCGTTCACTCTTTTAACTCTTTACATAGTGGTTGATGCTTCTTACTAGCCTGCCCCAGTGATCACAGGTCACCCTGTGAGAAGCATGGTACATGTCATTAGTTATTTGACATCCACTGAACAGCCCTGGTAATTTTCCATTTTTTAAGTGATTGGATGACTATATTTTTGCCTGTACTTGCTAAGATTTTGGAGGTTTAAATGGCTTTCCTAAGGAGAAATGCCCTCTGAAAATTGTACAGAGCTGGTAAAGGAGACATAATCTCTTTCACTATATATGCAGCAAATACAAGCAAAATTTTGGTGAGAAAAAGGAAACTATGGAGAAAAGTGTGACAGAAAATAAAATAGACTGCGGCAAGGATGGCACAGAAATCCTTTAAAGGGCCATTAATTATAGCTGTTTTCATAGAACAATTAAAGTTGGAAAAGTTCTTTAAGATCATCAAATCCAACCATCAGTGCAGCACCACCGCAATGTTCACCAATAAATCATGTCCTCAGCTGCCATATCCACTAATTTTTTGAACTGAACACAGTACTTGAGGTGTGGCTGAGTACAGGGTGATGAACACTACCCTGGTCCTGCCCACCACACAGGAATGCCCTTAACCTTCTTGACCACCTGGGAACACTGCTGCTATTTTTTTGGGAATAGTGCTACTGCACACACCATCTCAGAAACAAAGATGTCTCCTTGTCATAGGAGTTCAGTCCCTCTCCCAGAGCCTTCCTTGGCTTATAATTTCAGAATCATGGACTCTCATTGTCTGGTCCCTGAAAAATTATAGGGGAGTCAGTTTGTTAGTTTAGCTTGCTGTATACAAGTATAGCTACCCATAATGAAACATCAGCTTCAGCAAACAGCTTCTGAATTTCTTCTATTAATGGTGAGGCTCCTTTTCATGCAAAACTTGTACATTAAAATAGTAAGAAGCCTCTGGGAGTGTTTTTCACAACCAAAGATCTGTGTGACACTTCATAGAAATGTTCTAGAACTACCTTACTTTTTTTTTTTTTTTTTACATATACATGTATTTGTTCCAGATAAAGGGCCTAGATCTAGGTGTATAGTAGTAATTTTAGAATAAAATAAAACAATGCTTCATACCATGGAATAGTTCCATGCTCTTTGGGAAGTGCATAACTCTCAGCATGGAGAAATAGGGTGTCCCAGATTTTATTTACTGCATTTGACTTGACAGGGACAAGAGCAGACAGAGTGGTAAGGACCAAGCTTTTGTGTCCATATGATTCTGTGTATTTGTATCCATGTGATTAGTCTAACTTTCCACCTGAGGTCTCCAGAGGATGCAGAAGTCCATGATGGCTTCCTGAGCCCTGCAGCAGACAACTGTTGGCACTTCTGTTACATGCTTGCCCTGCTCTTTTCTTCTTCTTGCCTTCAAAATCTAATATTTTTCTAGGTAAGTTTGGCTGGCTAGTTCAAATTCTGCAGTTAGTTTTCTTGCATGATTGCTACCCTTCACATTAAACATCCACATAAAGTCCAGTGTACACCATTTTCCAGCTTTAGGTAGAGGATCTTGGTGACCATCTTGTACATAAATAGCTACTTGGTATTCATTTAGTGATAAACTTCATTTACACCACAGAATGCATAATGAGAAAGCAAATAAAGATGCAAGCAGGTCCAGCTCTTGGTGACCACAGGAATGCAGCATCAGCATTCTGAAAAGAAATTAGGATTCATCCAGGTGCAAAAAGAAAGTGGTTTAGGTAACTTTGGAAATTGCCCAATTGCATGGTGCCTGAGAGCAGTTAGTGAGCAAAAGTGATAGAACTGTTTAAACTCACAGATAAAAGCTAGACAAGACTCAATAGAAGCAGAGAAAAAGTTGTTTGAAATTTTACATCTTTGGTTAAAATGTAAAATTTTAAAAAGGCTGAGACTACTGCCTGTTCTGACACTCACCCCCACATAAGAGCAGCACCCTAAGGTGGGGAGTCAGCTCTCTCACTAGGGCTCTGTAGTTTGTTGACTGTGATCTGAAATTCCTGAACACAATTTGTGTCATGAAAACTGGCTATAAACATTAGGTACGTTGAAATAAAGGCAAAAGACAAACAGCAACTTATTCTCTTACTGATCTGCCCACACGTCATTTGACAGAATTCAAACTCTGTCACTCGTTGCATTTGATGAGATGGAGTTGTTGCAGTAGGAACACAACATCATACATGAATTCTTAGTTAACTCCTCCACACCTGAAGTACATGTTAGGGTTCAAATTTCACATGTCTCAGGACTAAGGATAATGCATGCACAGTGTTAGACTGGATCCATCCTCTAGGCAATGCAGGGCATGATAAGTCATGTGTGTGGAGATGGTCTTAATGGCAATGACAGCAATATTTTGTCTGACAACCTTTATATCACCTGTAATCACACAGCCAACATACAGAGATTCTGCCATTTACCACTGCTCTAGTTTTAGTATCCCAAACAATTTTGAACACAAGTATTAACTTCTTTTTCACTCCTGAAAAAAAAACACATGAATGTGACTTCCCCTAGGCTGAAAAAACACTCTGCAAAAATTATGGAGCTGACCTCCCACACACATTCATCCTGACGTCTTTAAGTGTCAGTGTCAATTAACCATGATGGTGATGGTAAACCACAAAGGCATAGTTTTACATTTGGCTCCTACCAATGAAAATCCAAAAATAATATAATTTGTAATTATTTAATAAAGTTCAAACCAGTCTCAAGTAAACAAATATGATACAAATATGAAATAGGTGTAGTCAATGGCTCTGTTTTCAGAATATGCATGTGTGTGTCCACTGTTGTGTGAATGAGCTTGCATTTCCATTTTGAGCAGAGGTAAGCATACAGCAGAGCTGCAGTC
Organism: Empidonax traillii; assembly: GCF_003031625.1. NCBI lineage: Eukaryota > Metazoa > Chordata > Aves > Passeriformes > Tyrannidae > Empidonax > Empidonax traillii. The sequence goes on along the minus strand of NW_020955610.1, from coordinate 598,121 downwards.
CACACCTCTGGTTATAATCTTTCTGCATGCTCCCTTCCCAAAGATGTGGTCACAGAAGCAGTCCGTGCTTGGAATCATACTGTTTTGCTATGGCAATTCCTTGACTGATGTATTTTTCACATGTGCACCCTGACAGTCTCAGATGTTTGGGTTACAGGGAATTTTTCAGAATGTTCTGAGCTTCCAGTGTCAGAGATCTACTGCAAAGACGCTAGAATTATCACCAAAGAGATTGTATGTTACAGCTTCGGGGACAAACAACCCTTTGGGGAAGAACAACCAATGTTCCTATTTGAAGCAACACAGTCATTGGCAGCCCACCAAACTGTGCAGATCTCTGTTTATTGTATTTTGAATGGAGTTGGCTCCTGGTGTGTATAAATGGGAAGTTATAATGGTATTAAATCCCACGTGTAGACGTCAGTTGATAAAGACTAAAGCGGTGAACTTAACAGTGAAGGATAAAGTCTGGTAGCAGCCAATATATGCTTTAAAACTGTGGTTTGTTTCTTTCCTGGGGTATGTTCCATAATCAGCCCCATAGATCTTCAGTTTACTAGTATGTTAGCTTTTTATGCTGCAGACTAGATGCTCCTAACAGGAAGTGTACATATAAATATAAAAATAGAAAATGTTCTATAATAGCACCTCAACAATGTACTTACTAGATTTGTAAGTTGTTTTTCCATAGAGCCATGCAGCTTTCCATAAGCTTTGCACTAATACATTTTAAAGCAAGTCATATTCTTTTTGGTCTCTGTGTGTTCCTAATGAATGATTAAATATTAATTCTCTTCAGTGCCTTCTGATTGCATAAAGAGATCTGGCAATTATGGATACTTGCTGTGTTTACCAATGTGCTCACATGCTATTACTCCTAAAAATAGCACTATTACCAATGGAATAAGGGTAGGCAAAGCAGGCATTGCTCATTTTATTAGTGTTTTTTTTTTTTTTAAATCAATATTTACTTCTTGGGAAAAGACTTAAATCATAACTGCTATGCACACTTTGTCAAGCAATGGCAGCTTTTCTGTCTGAAGAGATTTCAGAAAACCTCTTCAGATAGCCTTGCACTCTGAGCTGTAGGTATGCAGTTCCGAGTCTGTTCCTCAGAACTGGCCCACATTCACATTCACTGACTGATCCATTGCTGCTGATATATGGTTTGATATGACACCTTAATGACTTTTTCAGAATCACTATCATTTTGATGCCAGAGTGAAGGAAGAAGAGGACAAGTTTCCTGACACTTGATCTCCAGCAATCCCCTCTTTAAAGAAATGATTAATACTCATCCAACATGTCCTAATACTTCCTTGTATATCAGCTTGATGTTCCCAGACACAGGTAGACCTAAAGATCAACAGAGCAACAGAGCAGTTCCAAGAAACCTTCTGCACCTTCCCATTCAGAAATCCAGATGGTGGACTGAGAATTGTTCTCATCAGTTTCTGCATGTTTCTCTATACCAAGATTTGCCTGGGATAGATAATGATCTGTTCAGAGCTGGCAGAAATTTCCAGTCAAAAAGGTTTAAAAGATGGAACTGAGTTTTAAACCTAGTCAAAAGGTGTGATTAAAATTTACCTTTAAATTTGATGATCTGGGAAAAAAAGGAGTGAAAACTATTTAAGCTTTTGAAGTTTTAACACAAATATGGTTTACTTTTGACTATTGCTTTAATATTTCAATATTTTTCTTAATCTCAGAAAACATTTCCTATATCTCAGGGGTTTTTTTCCCTTCGAAGAGAATAATATGGAGGAAAGAAAGCATTATGTACATTTTTTCTTTGAAACTCAGAAGATATAAATGTTGAAAACCACTTCTAAAATAGAAAGAATGTTTTTCATATACCTTTTTTTCAGTCAGCTTGATTTAGGTGCTCATATTCCACATGACTATTGATAGATATCAGCAAAACAAAAGTCTGCTGTATAGTGACTGGCAGATGATTTGCTGGGTCACTGAGGGATGTGTGAATGTCCTTTCCATTCTGGCTTAAGCCAAACAATTTTTAAGCTTGTTGGCTAACAGAAACAGGGCTTATCTTAGCCAGAGATAAGCAACTTTTTTTTTCTGCCTTGTTCATTGATTACCATTGTAAGGGAAATAGAAATATTTTTTGCTTCTATAGGAAGAGGGAAGCAGTTTTCTCCCCTGCCTTCTGCTTCCACAGGTGATTTCAGAAAGCAGACATCTGTCTTCAGAAGTCTGGATAACGCTCATTTTTCCTTCTCCTATTGAATTCCTGCACCACAGACTAACCACTGTATTTTTATTTCCTCTGCCTTCCAGCAGCTGTTTTTTCACTCTATCCCTTCAGAAATATGAAAAGTCTAGAATAATTCTAGGGGAAAAGTAAAAGCACTGTTTTCTGACAAATTTTAGAGCAGAATCAGTATCACATAAACAGGAGTATACTTCTTATAACCAACACTGCCCTCATAGAGGTAGCAGTGATTGATCTTTCTTTCTTCCTTTCCTCCCTTTCTTCCTTCCTTTTTTATTTCTTCATCTTCTTTTCCTTCTTTCATTCTTTTATTAGAATATACTATTCTGTCAAGCCAATTTCCTTAGCTGTTGTTCCACCTGATATACAGCAATAAGAAGAAAACTCTTGGATTGTGTACGTTACAGATTTTATCTTTGGCTATTTATCATTTGGATGTTTATGAATCTTTGATGGGGAACCTTTCAAAATTAGTAAAAAATTAGTTCTTGCAACCCTTCCACTAAAAATGTTGTGATAAATAGATGAAGCTATTTTAAAATTACTAAAACCAGGAAATAAGTGCAAGTACACATAAACAGAAAAAACTTCATTAATAAAAGTTTAAAAGGTAAAATGAAGTAACCAGACAAAATATAATAAAATAAAAACATTAAAATATTAAAAATAGCTGGGAAGTAAAATATAGCCCTCCAACTAAATAGTCTTGCTATGCAAGTCTTTACTTGTGCACAGCTTTAGAAACTAGAAGTCAAAAACATACATAAAAAATAGATAGATCATATAATTTTCCTTTGGCCACAGTAGAAATACAAAAGAAAATAGTCACCATGACCACTGTTAGTTCACAGTTTAAGATACGAAAATTTGATATTCTAAGCTAAGAATAAGCTAAGCAAAGACTTTTCACTGACTTTAGAAGACCGCAATCTTCAGATTTACTCTCTCAGATCTCCACAGAGTTTGAATTTTCTTCTCCAGTGTTTTGATCACTATCCCAGCAATTATTAAAAGTGATTTTTTTAAGCATTTGCCACTGTACTGGTAAACAAATATAAATATATACCTGCCTTCTATTTTGCACCCAGAAAATTAGCTGCAGAATACCATGATTGCTCTGTGAGAAGAATGTTTATTTTCAGGGATTTCACATGGAGATCCTCACCCCTGTCTTCAGCTCTGTCTGGGGCAGCTTTTTCTCCCTTTGAGTGCTGGTGAGAGGTAAGAACCAGCATGCTGGGGGAAAGCAGGTGTGAACAAGAGCTGTTCACTAGAGGGAACAGGGAGAGAAGCAACATAGTGTGGGAGCATGTATCAAGACAGCTGGCTAGCTGGCTCATGTCTGCCCCACCAGCACATAGCAGTCATCTCCGTGGTGGATGATCTAGAAGAACTTTTGTAGTGACAGTGCTTCAGATGACAGTCTACCTTGTTAAATTGCTGGCCCTGTTAACAGAGGATTAGTTGAATCTCGATTAAATGGAAGTACTGAGCTCAGGATAAATGGAAATACTGAGCTCAGGAGAACTATTTAGCTTAACTTTGAACTCTAACCTATGATAGAAGAGAACTTGTAACCAAGCTGTTTGTTTAGTTACGAATAATTTCTTCGCCTTTGAGCTCATTCAAATATAGTTAATTTATTTTCAACACATGAATTGCTTTTAATTAGTCATAAATTTTTACTGAAAACAAACAAAAAAATCAGTTTTATTTTGACAGACCTTGTTCTGTATATGATTGAAAATGTCTGTAAAAAATTTTAAGCTTCCCCATGCTCTGGAAGAGGCAGGATTCTGATTTTTTCAGACCTCTTAAAAAGGAAGCAAACTGTTAAACTGGAGCATGACAGTTTCTCCAGGCTAGATTAAAATATTAGTTATGTTCTGTTAGCTAAACTTATGATTTATAGAAAAATGTGGATCTTTCATTGTCATATGGTTCCTAAAAACAGAAGAAAAAAGATATCCCAAAGAACCTTGTTAGTGGAAACCACACATCAGTTAAGCAATGGTTTACAAGTCTTTACAAGAGGAAACACAACTCATTCTCTTGAAAAGTAGTAATTTCATGCATGGTCCACTGTGTTTATGTATATGAAAAAATGATAACTTATACCTAATAAAAATGTTAATGTAGTCATTATATATTCATTAGGAAACCACTGTAGCTTTTCTTGGTAGCAGAATATATTGGTTTGATTTGTTCATTCAAGATGTTGATATTCCTCAAATGAAAAGCATTATTTTAATATTTTGAACTTAAAGTATAAGGAATCAATCTTATAATATATATATTTTATTTGTATTACAGAACACATAAACAGTGTGCCTATGCACATTTCATAAGATCATAGAATCATTTAGGTTTGAAAAGACATTAAAAAAATCATCTAATCTGACAGTGAACCCACCACTGCCAAGTCCACCACTAAACCATGTCTCTAAGAACCATATCTGCACAACTTTTAAATACCTCCAGGGACAGAGGGTGGGATTAATTTCACTTCCAATCAACATCTAGTGCTCTTCTTGTCTCTTTGCCCTCCCTGTCCACATACACTCTAAATTCACTTGTGAAATTTTGGTGGCTCCATTCAGACACTCTGCATCGAAAGAAACTGAATTTCTTCCTTTTCATATGCTGACTATGGGCTGTGACAACTATCTAGACTCATATAATCCCAAAGTATCTCCCTATTTTGTATAAGTCACTACACTTTTGAGTCCTGTTAATTTTAGCTTGCTCAAACCACACCTGTTTCTACTGGGCACTTCTTAAGTAAAGTCCCTGAGGTAAGTTACTCTACTGGTAAATTGAATAAATTCACTAAATGAATAGCATATAACAGCAATGACAAATAAACTATCACTGGAAGACTGTTTGAAGTTGATTTAGAAACCTCAAAGATTCAATATTTATTTTGTCCCCAGCATCTCTGAGAAGGAAATACAGTTGCAATAGCTAAGCTAAGACAGAAGCCAGCAGTGAATTGACGGAGGAGCTTGTGTATGGTGGATTTCCTACTTGAGGAGAGTTATTGAAAGTGTGACAGAGGCACTAATTCTACTCAGACATCCATTGCAAAGCAACTGTTTGAATTTTATTTGCTGATACAGCATGAGGACTTGTTGCAACACATTGACATCTGTGAGTATTTAAACACATTTGGTTTGCTGAGCTAGCATGGGAACCACTTTTAATGCTTTCTGACATCTGTGAGTATTTAAATGTGCTTATGGTGTTTATAAATCTTTGCCTGTGTACTTCACAAACAAAACATTGGTTTGGTTGGCAAAGCAATTGTAAGAAGAGAGTTTTGATAACAGATTTGGTTTGCCATAATTCAATTTGTCATTTAAACATCGATTTCCACATTTTTTACAATTAATTTCAAATGTTACCTAATATTGAATTTAGAAAACAACAGTAAAATGTGTAGAAGATCTCTAAATGGTAAACATCTCCTTTAACATCTCCCTCTAGACATATAGATGGCTTTTAGGGGATCAGTCCTTCTTGCTTACTTCATTCCTCATTTCCTAACCTCTCCCACAACTTGCTGAGTGAAACCTTCCAAACCTTTCAGAGTGGAAGGAATGATAAGGAAGCATTATTGCAGTAGCCATCATGTTTAACACTAGCTATCTCCACTAGCATTTGATAGAGTTAAGCAAGTCTGAAATAAAATCCTAAGACTCTGTACATTATGCTGACTTTGAGATTATTTGGCCTCATGGGTAAAGCATATACAGAATTGTACTGGTTCAACACTCTGAGCACTTTCAAAGTGTTCAAAGTGTGATACCTGCAATGCCTTTCCCAGAAGTCACTGTAATCTGCCAGGAGCTCCAGCTCAGCTCACCTCAGCCTCAGAAGCCTCTGTGTTTGGCTCCTCACCAGAGCACCCTCTCCTGGTCATCCCTTTGTGCTAGATGCCAAACACTGTCTCCCTTTTATGGTTTCACCGTTGATAGTTGATGTCCAGCTACTTGCTCTATCACCTCCTCCAAATACCCTCATACTCCTGCTGAGGAATATTTTGGTTGTGAAAAAATTGACTTTTGAGACGTGGAGCTCTCCCAGAAGTAACATCATCAGTCTGAGGGTCCTCTGCGGTACATCCAGAGAGGTATCTATTTGCCTTCATGAAGTGTGTCTACGAGTTGTGTTTTGTCATATATTTCCCAAAACAATCTCTTTCAGGCCTCAAAAAAGGACAATAAGTGTCTTCAGTTTCTTTAGCTAACAGTGAATAAAGGTATATACCCAGAGTGCCTGGTGGAGAATTCGTGTTTCAAGCCAGGAAGAAGACGGGTAATTTGGTTGCTGCGTGAAGGAGTAATGGATAGAAAGTAAGTGAGGAGGTAGTATCAGTGTATACCCTGCCCATTTAGAAATTGTTTCCCTCCTATGCTTCCTTAGCTGTCAAGTCTGGTAAAACAGAGGTGGCCAAAAAAGTGATGGCACAGTCTCTGCCTAGCAATTTCAGAGACAGTAATTTTGTTTCTGTTTTCCACATAGGCTGAGAAAATTTTCGTCCTGAGTTTTGCTATATATACAGATTGGGAGAAGTGGAAAGAAAACTGCAATTCCAAGGTTATTTTGTGAAAGGGAGTTTGTGAATACATGGAAAGTGATAGCTATATTGAAAATAGCAGTATGAAAAGGGTGGGAAAAGACTGGGAATTGTAGAGGGCATGTCATGAGAGCATGTTGCAGACCTGACTTCAGCTAGCATCTAATTGTTAAAGAACAGTGCCTATCCCTCTGCAAATCAGGGAGTTGAAGCTTCATGAAGTGGCTTTCTTTGAAACTAAAAGAAATGATTCAGTGGGTGTCAGAATGCATTTTTTCATAAAGACATTATCTGTATCACTAGTCTATGTTGCTTTCAATTCAGCTGCCTTCCATTTTTTTGTGCTTTCTCCTTGCTTCTGTATCAGGAGGGAAGTTTATAGATTATACCAGCAGATTGCCTCCTGGTTTCAATCTTTTTTTTATTTATACAATTCCATCATTTGTCCTTAGTTCCAATCATTCCAGTGTCATCTCCAGTGAAAGTTTACACAATTATGCTGCAATACATTAGGATAGTGTTCTCCTGCTGTGTAACCGAGTGTATGATAAATATGCCTTTAATAGCCCTGAATTCTGGCTTTTACATAAGCTGTTGGAAGGCATGGTTCTTTGTATTCACTCGAGGGTTTCTTGTACTCAGTATGTGATAAAATTTATCGCTGAAGTGATATTTTGATGCTGATAGAAAAACAATGTTAACTCTACTTGTTCTGGGTCTTCCTCTATTTTGCTTTCAATTTCATAGAAATGCGTGCATTTCAATCACTTTTTCTCATTTGAAAACCAATTTTGTGATGATGATAATTATGACAATTGTTATAATTCCAGGAGAATGACCTTTCCTCTCCTCTTTGGAAGGTCCTACAGATTTTGTGGACACTATCCTAGGTAGGTACCAGAGAAAGTGACTTCTAGGGGATGTTCAGCTTAGCTTATAAGCAAGCCATGCTTTAAGAAGATTGGTGAGGATAACTGATAGAGCTACCCTTTACTTTTAGAGATGGGAAACAAAGCAGCAATTTGTTTTCCTTGGAAGAGAAGGAGGAATTTGTATAGAGATATATGCATAGGTATATAGAAGTATCTAAAAAAAAAAAGACTTCCTGAATTTTCAGCTATCAGCTATCTAGGTGTCTCGTATCACATTTAATCACAGCTCAACAAAGTGAAGGTCTGAGGTGCTGTATTATGCATGCAACCACATCAGAGATAAAAAGAGAATCACCAGTGCCTCAAAAATTCTATTAGAAATTATATACTGAGGAAAAAAGCTGAAAGCAGTAAAAATCCTTTTTATAAAAATTATATTTGCCTAAACTGTCAGAAGAAATCAGGAACAATTTAAATAAAACATTACCTCATGAGGAAACACAGACAGTAATTGATGATCTCATTTCAATGAAACATCAAGTCCGGATGGGATTAGTATTGAATTCCCCCCAAAATATACCGATATAATTTTACTTTGCTCACAATATATATTTACACTATTCTATAAAATGAGCATTTTCTTCCCTGTTCAGAGGCATATCTACAACATTAATTGCATTGCATGGGCTCTCAGAATATTGCAATGGGAATATTTTAATGCTTTCCAAATGAAAATATATCATACTAAAAGAAAAAGAAACAGTGTATTAAAGATTTTTCTTTGTGTTGCACATAATATTGTTGAAAAGATACTTGTAAAAGATTGTCTGTGTTGTGCCTCCAGCCATTTGGCCTGTGAAATAAGGTTGCTTAGACTAAGCTGATATGCTCTTATTGTGCCACAGGTAACTTGGTAAAACAGCACCTTGGGTACCCTGAAAAGTGGCAAGCATAAGCTGTGGGGTTTTTTATCTCTGTTTTGTATCAAAATGAAGCTGTAGCAGAGATTTTATCAGTGGCTGTAATAATAATTACGATAAAAAATCCTTTTGACTAGCCGAGACAGTCACAACTTATGGACAGTCAGTGGAGACATACAGAGAACCCTAAATATAAAAGTCAGTCAAAAAGCCCAGTCTAGTTTGACTCCTTCCCATTAATTTGAGGATTGTTTTATATCTCTTTTATCTGCTTCCCTGTCTGTCTCCCAGACACTCAAAGGACCTCCATTACCCTCAGTGGTGAATGACTGTTCATGTTAGCCCCCAGGTCACAAAATTGGATACACATATGGATGCTACTGCACTGCTATGGAGAGATGTTACTAGCATTTTTATGAGATTAGGGAACTTTGTTTTTTCTATTTATTTTGTTTTCATAGTATAGTATAGTAATTTTTTGCAGACATTATTAGTTAATTCTCACAGGCCACTCCCCAGGATACCTGTATTATGGTTGGACTTCTGGTGTGGAAAGGTCAGACCTGGCACCACAGACAGGAGGTGAGCTGCCCTGCTACCCTACAGTACTCATACCTACTATCACTCTGACCAGGCTCAACCAGACATGGCAAGAACAGCCTGTGAAGCAGGCGACAGACTACTGGGGGGAATTTGGCATGCCCTGTTTTGCCAGGAGAAAAGGGCATCACAAAATGTGACAACGTACTGGTTAAGATGACACATTCTGTGACTAGGGAAAGAGAGGAACATGAGAAGGAGATGTGGAGACCCAGGAAAATGTTAGAGCAGAAAATCAGTGTAATACTTATTTGCAGTGGTGAGTGTTTTGATACAATAAAATGGAGTATGTAATAATGAAAAGAAGGTTTGAGTGGGTCTGAGTTTTGCCTGTTTATGAAATAACTTGACCATCTATATGTCGTGAATAAAACTTTGTAGTATTAATAATTCCTTGATTTTGACCTTATCTTTCACATTTGATCTTCAGCAAAAGCCTCATGCTCCCATCCATTAATCCTTTGACAGTAAGAAGGAAAAGTTTTCATAATCACTTACTGAAAGCAGAGTTAGAAGGTGAATATGTCTTTCTTAACTTCAAAGTGATATTGCAACATTTCTACTGTCCTTAAGAGGGAAGGACCGTAGGCAGTGGAACTGCTATTTTAGGTAAGAAAGTATGAGCAGGAGTATCACAGAAACTTTCGGCAAGGTGATGTCCTGAAGTAGAACAGAGTAGGAACTTTACCATAAGGGAACTAAATAAAATTTTTACAATGAGACCCTATTTACGCTTATCTTTTTCAATCATCAGTAGGGAGGGATAGATATTGTCAGAGCTCATTCAGTTCTGAGGCACCCCAAAAAGAGACTCAGAGACTCCAATTATATGGGGACTGTTACGTATGTTATATAGGTTCCTAAAATTAGGCATGGTGAACTGAAACATAATCATTTAAAAAGATGAGGTCTCCTTTGACAACACAAAAGTGGGGATGGCCAACTATCTTCTTGATACTATGATTTTGGCAGGAAAATACAGAGCAATAGTGATGGAGCCCTGCTCTTCTACCTGAACAGTACTGATGGCATGTGTTGAGCACTGCCTCAACCCTATAATTGCACTCTATTGGTGACTGTGCAGAGAATTGATACCCCTTATCAAGGCACCAATGCTTCTTGGTGGCAAACCATGCCCTACTTATGCCTTCTCATAAAGATTTTCACAAATGATGTGTTCTGATTTTCATTTTCCCCTTTCTGAGGCTTGACTGACTGTTCCCTAGCCAACAGTGGGGTGGGAATTAGGAAATATGACTGGTGACCCTGGAGAGAATGCAGTGTCCTCTGTAGAACATAAAGCACATAAATCAAAGGAAATACAGACTCTTCTTTTTTTGTTTGCAGTTTTTTGTTCTTCTTTCTATCTATGGGATTTCCTCTGCTGCCTCAGCCAGCAGTGATTCAAAGAACCATATGCTTTTAGTAGTAAAAGAACTTCCAGGATGTGTCTTTGATATTCTTGTTTCTTTTTTTCCTGTTCTGCAAGAGGTTTAATAATTGGATGCTCTATCTGTTTGCTTTGTATATAACTTTTCCACTTCTATTCATTCCTATTATAATTCCAGTGGTATGATGTACAAGGTGTTTTCCACACCACCTGCAGCTCAGTGACCCTGAAAGGCAATGGATTCAGAGCTCTTGACTTTATCTGAACTGTTGTACACAATGAGCTACTTGTCAAATACATCACATCCCTCCGGGTCTGAACCATGCTATGGGAACATAGTATAAAGCATGCAGCAGAATAGAAGCATACCGAAGATGATTGCCCCTGCAGTCAATTGTCATTTAATGGGCACATTTTTAAAGTATTTTAAGTATTTGGTCACATCTAGTACCAAATAACATAAGACTACAGACTATCCAAGAGCACCGGGATGGTTACTGAGAGCCTCATATTCATATATTGCAGTGTTACCTCCCATCAGCCTATGCCTACATAGAATGCAAGTAGAGATCATTTGTGCATTCAACTCCTTAACTGGGGTTATGCTCTTGAATCCAGAGGTACACCTGGTATAATCTCAGAGATCTGACTTGAGATTCAAACAGGGACTTATGCAAACAATACTCATGCACGGACTTACAGAGTCAGGGAATGGCTACAGTATGGCTGCAACATGGGAATGCTGAAAGCTGGAATGAACACAAAGTCTGAAACAGTCAAGATGATTGGACACATCTGAAGACAGTCTTACCTTCTCCAGAGAGCTCAGCTAATCCTTGTCCTAGGCCAATGACTATCCTGTTTAAGCAGCAGACACACTCATTTTGGAGTCCCTGAGGCTGGCAGTATTGACAGTTGCCACTGTTAGTTGTCATTGTTAGTTCTTTTTCTGCGATATCCCAAGGCAATCATTGCACTGGGTTCTGCCAACAGCCTCTGAAGGTACAAGCTTGGTTTCTTTCAACATCTTCTCCAAGCTAAAGCAGACCCTCCCCGGGCAGATGGAGCTCGTTAACCCATAAGGCAATCCATCTACGTCCTGAGGACCTCACTGCCACCGTCCAAGCTCGCTTGGCCCCGGCAGATGAACCTCAGGATTAAAGGGTGGGCTCAGTTCCGCACACGCTGTGTCTCACCTAAAAAATCCAATGCGCAGGCTGGAAGGTGTCAAGACCTTCCCCGGTTCTTCGTTCGCGAAGAGACTGGCCATAATAATTTATAAAACAGCAATGAATTTGACAAAAACTTAAGCAAGACATTATATACATGCAGGATGTAAAGGACATATAGGTAAGGTTAACATAACAGTTCCTAATATTTGATTTTAAGTTCTTGACGTTCCATTAAAGAACAACACAAAAAAGACTACGTATACCTGGAAAACAAAAACATTACTTCTGATTCCCCCACATGGCTTTTCAGCAAGGGAATATTGTTGTAATCTATCACCGACCAAATTGGCACTGCACACCAATAAAACTTCATTATCTTGCATAAAGACAAAATGATGAAACTTGAAATGTCAAGGCATACGTTATGTTGGAGACTATTCACTCTGGTCTCCTTCTGTGCTCTCTTCTCGTCCCATATGTCTGCCTCTCATGAGACTCTTCTGCCTTGGCCCTACAGCATCCACTTGAGATTTGTTGAAGCAGGAAGTAACAATAACCCTGCAACTTCAAACAGCAGGAGCTGGGAGAAAAGCCTCAGGTAAGGGAGAGGTAAACTGTTCTCTGAGGACACCAGTAAGTCTCACTGATCTTCAGATACAGCATAATTAGTGTTGTACCTTGGTGTGAAAGCCTACCTTCACAACTTAAACTATGAACTGATACTGCCCCTCCCTTTCCATGGCCCTCAGATGTCCTTCATGCCTTCTCTGCCAAATGCTAGGCCAAACAGCTTCTCTGCCTCCTTGACTTACCACTTTTCAGCTGATGGTCACAGGATGAGGGTGAGATGCTGAAGGTGCTTCTGGTGCACCGTTTTATTCTTGCTGCTTGCACCCTCCATAGTCCTATGTAAATGAGTCAGGTACCAATGACAAAGTAACCTGGAAGGTTTCTGCTACCTGGATCTTTAACTGTGGAAAAGAGGATTCACAGAAAAGAACCACATAGCCTTACAACCTTCCATACTCCAGCTGCTACTGCTGCAGAGTTCTGCTACTTTCTTGCAGCAACTTGCGCTTCCCAAGCAAATGCTGGAATGGGATGAGAAACATCTATTCCTCATAAAGATGCCTTTACATTCCAATATTATTATTCTGATTTGCTGATCTCCAAAGTTGAAGCCATGGTGGACAAATCTTCTTAGGCAGAGGTTATCCTTGAGACAATTAAATCTGTGCTTCATGAGCAGCAGTGACCAGCTTGTCCAGACAGTGTTCTGCCAAGACAGCAGGAAATAATTAATCAGTGTAGCCTCTGACTTTCAGTATCTACAGACCTGATGCATTTCAATCCTTTTAACAGCTGAAATTCTGGTGCTCTGAAAGCTATTCCTGTTGATACGCAGTATAAACCACTAACAGGGTTGGCTTTGAGGGTCTTGGTGGGAGAGCTTTGACTGGGCCCCACAGACACAGACATTTTTTTCTATGATGATAAATTGGAGTAGTTCTCAAAAAACATTTGAGAAGAATTGGGCTTAAATGCTCCCTAATGTTTATGTACTTTTAAGAAACAGACTAAAAAAGTACCAAGAAGAGAATGTTTTGCTTCCATTAGAGTAGTGAATGAAATAAATATTAACTTTCCCCTGCTTTTTTAAGTTTCTTTAGATATAACATTAAACCACCAGAGCTTCTGCACTGTCTTTGTTTATCTGCTATTGTGAGAAAAGCAGTGCTTTCAGAGTGGGGTTGAGCTGGGGTGATCAACAACACAGAGTACCATGCTCTCTTCTCCTTCCTGCCTGCAGTTTGCCTTGTGCCACCTATAACTGCTGCCTAAGACTATCTAAAGTTGTTTTTAAGACACTTTTTTTTTTTGGTTTAGAAACATTTATTCTGAAAGCAAGCATGACCTTACCAATTTTCAAGCTACGGCACATAATAGAGGCTCTATACTGCAGGAATAGTAGGAAATGTAGGAAAACAGAGAATTTAGATAAATAAAATTGATAGTATACGTTAAGTGCATCTCCTATACCATAACATCCATAGCTTCTTAATTCAACCTTCAGTCTATATATATAGCACATGACATTGCCCTAGCAGATGCAGCAATCTTGTTTCCAGACACTCAGATACCTGCTTCTTGTGGGGCTGCATCTGAAACACAGATGTTTTGTCCTGTCCTGTCATCACCAGTGTCTGGAAGGCAGCAATACTGCAGATGGATGTCAGATAGCCACACATGTTTCAGGGGAACACAGTGGCTCCTTGGGATGTCACCACTCAATCCAGCTATCTCAGAGTCTCTTCCTTTGCTTTGGAACAAGAAACAGCCTAACATTACCTCTGTAGCACAAATAGCAAAGTGAAATGAAAACACTCAAGCAAGACATCATGAAACCTAAGCAACTACAAAAGATAATGCATTACTAGGAAATACTTCAAGACATAAACAATTCAGGATTCATATATCTCAAATATTCCTGTTCTAAGTATCCCCCCTGCAACCTCTCATTTGTACTTGCCTGATCTTTTTTTTTTTTTTGCACAAGGGAAGAATGGATAAAGCGATCATCACTAGGCTGCTTTTCTGCTGAGTCTCAGAGTTACTGGTGAATCTGATACTGTGAAAATATCCATCAATACTATAACAGTTTGTAGAACAGCTCTTTCACAATCGGCTCGAAAGCACAGAGAGGACAGCTAAATGACACCTTTTTCTTATTGTAATGACATTTCAGTAATTTAATCAAAGCTACTGAGAAAAAATGCCCTTCCAAAAGCTCATGTACTTGCAAAGCTCTATCATTAACCTGAACCTTTATTTCAGAGCTGATAAGAAAAAGAAAAATCTGGCAACATATGTGCCCTGGTTCTTTGGGATACTAACTGGCAGCAGTAGAAGCTCCCTATTCAAAGGCTAGTATTTTTGATTTGCCAGAGGCCAGGAAAAGCCAAATGCTTCTGAGGATGTGAAGGTTCACTGGAATAAAATAAGAAAAGGTAAAAAGACAACAGGAATCTCTAAAGGGACTGCAATCTGAAAGTGGTGAGTCTGCTCACAAGATTTATTAGCTGTTGACCTCCTTCCACCACTTAGGCTATAACGTGATGACAGACTGGCGGCAGTAGAGAGAAGCCACTTTTCCTTTTTGATGTTGACCTAGAGAATTAGGATCATGAACCAGACACACAAGTATGCCTTATAAAACCATTTATGGCAATTGCATTGCCAGCTGCTCCCCTGCTATTTAGTACATCAAGGACAGTTGTCAATTCCTCGAAAGTCAAAACCATTTCAGATCCTGCAGCTGTCTCCAGTCTTCAGGGAATAAATGCAAACAAAATGTTGATGTGATTGTCTGAACTGTATGATCTCATCTTAAGTGATTTTTTTTTTTTTAATTAGGATTGAAGTTTTAAAAATTACAGAAGATGGATCAGTATAAGAAGAGGATTTAGGAGGGAATGAATCTCTGGATTTTTATAGAATCCTGGCAAAAGGTGCATCTTATACTGGGTGGATAGGGCAAAGTCACCCCCACCTTGATTTCCAGGCAGCTGGGACCAGATCACAGGCCCTTGAGCAAATGGCCAACGTCTTTTACCCAAGAACAGTGCATAAACAAATTTACACAGCAATATGATAACAAAAAGGTTAATGAAAACCCTTTTATTGACTTTTTGCTAGATGTGAGAAAGCAACAGACTTTTTTGACTTGTTAGCAACATCCCCACCCATCTCCCCACTATTTTACTTTTGGAAAAAAAAATAAAACTAGTTTGGAAAAGCTGATGTAAGAATGGAAGCCCTTCACCTGAACCATCAACTGTTTCACTTCATGATCATATCAGTCCTTAAAACATGGTAATAAAATACTTGACTTTAAAATTAAAACGAGAAAAAGTATAAATTATTCCATAAGAATATGTCCAAACAGAAGAAGTCTTCTCATCTTTTTCTTCTTCCCACACATTCTACTTCCCATTCTGGAAGGTCAGAAATGTCCCCAGATTCACACAAAATTACAATCACCTGAAACTACTGCTTTAGGTGAATTTATTCTTCATTCTCATTCTCAAATTCACTGGTCTCCAATCAAGACAGAGATTA
>NW_020955610.1:579197-581481 GCF_003031625.1 Empidonax traillii | reverse complement strand
AAACAGAAGAAGTCTTCTCATCTTTTTCTTCTTCCCACACATTCTACTTCCCATTCTGGAAGGTCAGAAATGTCCCCAGATTCACACAAAATTACAATCACCTGAAACTACTGCTTTAGGTGAATTTATTCTTCATTCTCATTCTCAAATTCACTGGTCTCCAATCAAGACAGAGATTAGGCTACCAGATTACTTTTTTTTCAGTTTCAGGTTTTATTTCTTTCTGTAGTTGTTTTATTCCCTGTAGTGTCACTAGAAAACCACAGTGCCATCAAAAAATATGTACTCTAATTTTTCTTTCTCTTACACATTCTACAGTGATAAAAAGAAACTCAAGATTGTGCTTAATTATAATATTAGAGGAAAAACCCTATTAAAAATTGTGTTTAAATATAAACATTTGGATTTTTGCAGGGCAAAATTAAACTAGAGAATATTTCTGTATGGTTGTTGAAGTCACCATGTATAATTGAACTTTCCAGCCAAAAGAATTTAAATAGGAATAAAGAACATAGTCTGACTTGTCTCACTGAGGAAAAAATGTTCAACAACTTTACCATTCAATGCAAATAAGATCAAATAATGGTCTAGCAGGAAATAGGAGAGGGGTAGGGACTGAAGTTGTAAATGTCTCTATATTTTCACCTGTTGTACAGTAACCCACCACTATAATTACAACATTAGTACTGGTCAATTGAGCTAAAGCATTGCTATGGAAAAAAAAAAAAAAAAAAAAAAAAAAAAAAAAAAAAAAAAAAAAAAAAAAAAAAAAAAAAAAAAAAAAAAAAAAAAAAAAAAGGAAATTATGAAACTGTATGCTTTAAGCCTTGCTGCTTTATGAAAAAAAAAATGCAACCAAAGGTTAGGTTATACTTTTTATAGATAATTTTCACTTTTAGCAATTATGCAATGGAATATAAATTGGACTTCCCATTTATTCTTTCAGGAGAATCAAAAAAGAATCTTCCTGAGTTCTTAATTTAGACATATGCTTTACAATACATCATTCTTACTGAAAGAACCTGTTGGATCACATGAGCTGCCAGTGGAAGAGGCTCTTCTTCTCCAACTGGTATTAGACCATGTCTGAGGGTTGCTGTGTAACTCCAAGGCACAAGGCTAGTGTGGGACCTCGACAGTTCCCTGGGGCGGGCAAGATGAAAGGAACTCACCTTTGATTGCCCTTCTCCTTTGGCCTCCCTCCTCCACTGATAAGAAACCTGATACTCATTTCTCCTCACATTTTAAAGCGTCACTGCCCATTCCACATACCGTCACCACCTTTGGGCAAGAGGTACCCTGGGAACAGCTCTTGCTGCCCATGAATGCAGGAACAAGAGGTCAGAGACACGATTTACTAGGCACCTTTCCCCCTTTCCCAGGCCTGAGAAAAGGAAACCCTTCTCCACCATCCCCTCTTGCACACTCTGAGCCCTACAGGGAAGAAACTAACCATAAAACCAAAGCATCCTCATGGAGGAATTGCCAACTCATATGGTTTTATTGTGACTTCACAATTTCAGAGTAGTTCTCACATTCCCAGCTCCTGGAATCAGGATCTTAGTGTAGATCCTACTTTTCAATTTTAAAAAAAGTTTTCATCTTTTGTGGTTATGGAGAAAAAATCCTTCCTGTGTGAAGTGAGTCCAAGGTAAGGAACCAGAAAGCTAATAAAAAGAAAATCCTAAAGCATGGCTAATATTATTTAATCATCATATTGCTAGGGGAGGAGAAGATTGTGACTCGTGGGTTTTAAGTGATTTGGGGGGAACGGTTAAATGGGAGAAGCAGGATATCTTGCTTTTTCTGAATGTTGCAGTTACCATTAAAATGAAGAATTAATTTATCCTGTTTTGAGGTAGCCAGATCCATTCTGGATGTGAAAGGGTTGTGACTCCAGAGAAAATAAAAAAAAAAAAAGATTTTCAAGATGGAAATTGAGAAAAAGACAAAAAGAAAAAAGGACATACAACTTATTTCATAATTTTTGTTTCAAAAAGAACAAGGAGCAAATTCAGGTCTGCATCTTCATTAGGTGTGCACACAATATACTAATTCATTAGTGACTATGAGAATGCTGTCTGTCTTGATTATAGAATATTTCCCCATCAGAAACAACATTTTTACAGGCTTTTGTGTTTTGTCATTTACTACTTAGGTATTTTCCACTCCTAAGATAATTTCCTGCAGAGGAAATGTTATTGTTCTCATTCAAGTTTCATTTTTTAGCAACTGTTATTGTTCCCTATCAGCAATTCTGTATTTTGGGACAGAACCAAATTGT